>NW_026542600.1:64062245-64236425 GCF_028750875.1 Macrosteles quadrilineatus | reverse complement strand
GCTCCCGACGCACACACGCGCAAGCGCAACCGGGTTGCTTATTCGCGCGTCCAGCGTATCTTCTAGCTTCCTGCCTCAACCCTCCATCATGCCCTTGCACCGACACGGCGCAGTCTGGCGGACACTTCGAACATCGTTCTGAGATTACCGAGCTGAGGTAGAGCGCACCCTTAATCTCCTTTTCCCTAACACTATAGTCTTGATTTACACACACATGTTGTCGTGTTCACAAGAATCGCTGTCAGGTTGATCGGACAACGTGACGAGGAACATAGATTTGTACAATGTGTGAAAATACTTGAATAATCAAGTTAAAAACTAAAAAAATATTATTTCTTTTATTATTTTAGAGTCTAACTTTTTTCCCAACAGTAGAAATTTGATCATATCCCCTAAAAAGGTGGAGGCATTTGTAAAAGAGGCAGTAGGGCTGTAATTTAAATTAATATTATTAATTTTTCTCCTCCCTGTTTACAACTTCTGATTGTTTTTTACCTAAAATATTTATATTATAATTACTTATTCAATAAAATGGCAGATTTATATTTCTAAACTTCAGTCAATGATAGAAATATATCTGTCCATACAGTGTGTATTTCCTATCCTGTCTACTATGTATTCAGTTATTGTTTTAGATGAGGACAAAGATGACTCTGTCCATACCAAGACAGCAACTACTTCTCAGATAGATGTTCCTTCCAGTGATTCAGAAACCCAAGGTATAGTATGTTTGTTCCCAAATATCATCTATGTGAAGCATTTTGTGTTACAGTTTTTGGGTGTAGTCAGATATTTAAAAGCCTATTTAAGTTTGGTTTTAGCAAATGTACTTAAAGCTATTACTATATTCTACGTGGTATGATCAACACCTAGGATAACTCTACTTTTCATTTTAGGGTCGGTTCTTTGAAGACAAAAACTTTGGAAGTATAAAGTGTTAGATTTGCACATATTCATGTGTCTTCTGTAGAAATGAAAATCTTCGTAGATATTATCTTACTTTATTGAAATTTGACTTAGACGTATAAACCAACATTTGTTTGAATAAGTAACCAGATCAATGTGTTCTGACAATGGGGCTTTGTGCTCTGAAATCAATCTTTTACCTTAAAAACCAGCTAAAAAAAATGAAAATTTCATAAAATACATTTTAAATCTATCTATACCTATTGGTTACTAAGATATATGTATAAAACTGCTTAGTATAAATAAAACATTGTCTCCTATGTAATCCTTCTTCAGCATAAATAATTTGTGTTGAATCATTTTATATATCTATTGTGTGATTATATTAGATCAAAACAAAATAAATTTATCTTTGAAACAGCAAACCTAAGTGCTTATTGAACTAATGTTGCTTATACTGGAATGAAATCTAAACACAAACTTAAATTTCCATTTATTATAAACCTCTGTAAAAAGAATACAAAAAGCAACTAGCAATTTGATTTTTTGCAGCAGTAGGATATACTTCAATCCTATTGCAGCATTTCTTTTATGCAATAAAATATTTATGACTTGGAATAATTTATAGTTTAGTTTATTACTACAGGTAAAATATATTTTTTACATGAAATAATTTAAATAGATTAATTATGTGAAACATTCTGTTACAACGAAATAATTTTTTTCTTTACTAGGACACAAAGGCTCTAAAATACCAGATGTCCACAAAGTCTTGGTCTGATTTAATAGCTTTGCTGTACAAAAACCATTAGAGCCACACTTAACTTATATGCCTTGTTTTGAAGGGAATTTAATCAAGTTTTATTCAATAAAATTGGTAATACCTAAACACAGCTGATTGACAACAATACAATCATGATTCAATATAATAACAAATCAGAAATGGTGAGTTTACAAGAGAAATCACAGTTTGTGTTGTTGTTTCACGAAACCCAATCCCCTATAGCAGTTCAACGACTATCCATGTAAGTGGGAAGGTTGACAGACACAATAATTGAAAAATTTGGTGGAGTTAAAATCCCAGGACCGTGATTTAAAATGAAAGGGCCAGTCCAAAACTACATCTTTGGTGCGGTGTAATGCATGATGGAATCATTGGATAATTTTTCTTTGTTGAAGAAAATGTAAATGGGTTTGTTTACTTGGTTATGTTGGAGTTGTATGTCAATTATAAGAACTGCAACTTATGATAATTTTCCAGCAAGAAGGTGCTCCACCTCATTGGGCTAAATCCGTGAGGGATTTTTTTAAATCTTCACTTCCCCGGTCGCTGGATCGGGCGTGATTGCCCGACCAAATGGCCACCTCGTTCCCACCATGTAACCCCCACGGGTTTCTTTTTGTGGGTATTTGTCCAGGACATTGTCTATTTTTCCCTGGTTCATAATTTACACACTCTTGCGGGAGCGATTCAGGAATTCTGTGGCGTCTGTAACCTTGGATATGCTGACTAAAAACCTGGGACAAACTGAAAAGACGTCTAGAAGATCTTCAGGCCACTGGAGGCGCACACGTAGAGTTGTGTTACGTTTGTACATAGTTATAAAATCTTAAGAAGTTACCTGTTATATCTGTAAATAAATCTTTATCCTACTATCACTCGTTTTCATACTATGCGGTTTCCTTATCAGACCAAGACTTTGTGGACGTATTAATCTGTTTTAGTTTGGCTTTTACTATAAATTTGCTTTATGTTTGTTTTTTCTTTTTTTTTCTTTTTTTTTCTTAAAAGGTACCTACACAAAATTTTCTTCAAAACACCAGAGGACATAATACACTGATAAGCAATCAGTCCACATTAAACCTCCGGTTATTTATTTATGGTACAAGAAATATAACATTCAACAAAAACCAACTCAGTTTAATGACAATTAAACAAACAATATAATATAAACATTACTTTGTTTTTAAAACTGTTTGTCTTTTAATACAGACACTCGAAGAGAATCAAACTGCCATCAAGTTGCCTCTTTACTGTGGAAGGATTTGAAAGATGCGTACACTAACCTGTATGTCCTCAAGTTTTGTATCTGGGTGGCGCTAGCGACGTGTGGTTACAATCAGGTATTACCAGTTTAGTTATATTCTAAAATGTCAATTGGTCATACACATTAAAATTGTGGGCTATAACTGGAACAGTAAATCAAATAACTTTGAACTTTGATTTTACAGTTTGGACTTTGTAATAAAAGTAGGGAGACATAAAATAATGAGAAATATGTAAAAAGTCTAGATTTTATTTTAAATTTGGAATTTGATTTTCTATTGACACCCAAAATGAAGCAATCTTTCGAAAAACCAATGAAATAAAAAATATTGCCTTGTAAAGTTGAATAAATAAGTGTTTGCAGTTAAGGCAAATGTAAATGCAGCCCAACATATAATTCATTATTTAAATAATAATTTAAGATCAAATTAACTTAAGGTGCTTTAGCATGATTATCATTTGAAGCATATTTTAAGATCTGAGAAAATTAGCCAGAGGAATATATTTATTTAGTTAAGAGGCAAACCTTTGCTTTGCCAATCAACCCAAAATCTTGCAATTTTGTTGACTAATATTTTTATTGACTGTTAAATAGTAAGCTTTTGGGGTTTACATAAAAAAATAATACAATAAAAACCATACATCTTTTTTAATCTTTGGCATATTATGTTTACCTGAATTTCATGTTTCAATTGCTAATTTTGACACAAAATTACCTGGAGTTAAAGCCTAACTGTATAAGTTTAAACAAAAATATCACGAGTGCTAGTAAAAACGTTTTTTTAAATTTTGAGTGTTTTATTTTGATTTACATTTTTACTTTATGCTAATCAAGCTAACTAAGTCTAGTGTTTTATTACGTTTTCATTAGTAATTATTCACTTTTTCGGTTTTGTTGAATTTTTAGATATTTTGACCTGTTTTTTAGTATTTTATTTTTAGTTAAAGCTTGTTTTTGGGTTTTTGTTTCCAATATGAAGATGATGACATATGTTCAAATTCTTTGGGTTAAAATTGGAGGAAAACAACAAGTTGCTTACAATGGGGCAGTGGAAGCGGTTTACACGATTATTAGTAAGTTATTTGAATTTTTCTAGTTGTTTAAGTTTTATATTTCATAGTAATCTGTTGAAATATTTAAAATATTTCAGTCATACTGTAGTTTGCACTTAGATAAAAACTTATGATTAACTAAAGACGAGAATCAATGGGTCATCCACCATAAGGCTTTTATATTCATCAAACTTTCTAATAAAAAAATAAACCCCCTATTCCCGGTGAGTAGAGTCTGCTCGTCGTGTGTGGTGCTCATCTGCCTTCTATATTCCTACTATTAACATAGCATTGTATGCCAGTGTCTTAATACGTACTGATGATGATTTGAGTGCCCAATTGATCATCACTTACACTTATTTATGTCATAGTCATAGTTATAGTCAAATTTATTTATTTATCTTGTATATACATACATAAATAGTGTCACAGTAAAGTAAAATAATTATAATCTTATGGTAAACTACATCAAAGCTCTCTCAAAGCTATTTAAAAATTAATTGAAATAATCCATTAATCAACTTACTAGATTTAACTTAGTGAAAAAAATAACAATACTTAAAAATTTGTATATGCTAAGTTAAATTACATGAAGTATATACATTTACATATATACCTCTGAACATCTCAAATAATCAACTAGAATCGAAAAATTCTTCCTTTGAATAACAGCTTTTTTTTAACAAATAATTTTTAACCAGATATTTAAAGTTTTGGTTATTAATTTTGCTTTTTAAATTTTCAGACAAATGATTTAAACATTTAGAGCCAAAATGAGTAGCTTTTTTATTAAAAAAACTACCTAAGTCTATGTTGGGTTAAGTTTAAATTGTTCTTATGTCTAGTATTATGAGAATGTATACTACTGCGCAGATCTAATTCATTTGTATCATGAGTATCATTAGTATCATGAGTATCATTAGGATACTCAGGGGATATTAGGATATTCATTTATTCATCACTTTCTTATAGTGAACAGTATATGTTTAAAGTACTTATAGTAATTTTTTTATTTAAATTCCCATAAGCTTGTTTTGCTGAGATTATAAGATAGAGGTTATCCTCCTAGCACATTATTATCTCTGATCTCTTAAAATCCTCTTGCAGTTTGTCAATTGTTAATATATTATTATTTTAAGCTATGAGCCATTCTTTCAGTAGGGACAACAGCTCTAGGAACTTGAGGAGATTTAATGGGATCAGGGCTTATAGCTCCTCTATCAAGACTCTTCCGATTGTGACCGTGGAGTTCGCTTTATATCACATAGCTTTAAGATGAAACATTTGTCATGCACAATAAATGTATCCATTATAATGACACCTGGGCTTTCAGGTACTGCCACCTTCCCATACTTATTAGTTTATGCTGTTTTGTGAAATTGTAGTTATCGCTAAAAAAGAATAATGAAAATAATAGGAAACTATTGCAAAACTTAACACTATGATTAAGATTTGCAACAGTCACTAAGTAAAATGCCATAATGTTAACCCATTGGGGAAGGAATTAATGCGCTACCTGCAGCACCCTCTGGCGGCAATTAATTTTACCGAATTTGTAGACTTTTACTCTAACTGCTATAGAAAAAAAACCTTAGGTAATAAATTAATAATTCTTTCACCATTTTGTTCACAGTTAAATCGTCTACAGAAAAGTGGTAATTGGATAGTCAAAGTTCTAAACTAAAAAAAATATAAATATAAAGATTATAAAAATAAAATTTTAAAAACAATATTTTGAAAGTAAACTTGATATACAAATTCCAAGATTAATCCAGACACCAAATAACACTACTATTATAAAGTTCAATCGATTCCCTACGTAGAAAAATCAAAAGTTGTGTACTTTTATAAGTAATAACATTTTTTTTATTGTTTGTTTACCTTACCGCAGCTGATTTTTGGTGATATGTGGTTTCCATGGCAACACAAAATTGTTTGTTATTCGCTAAAATAAATGAGTAAATACGCAAATCAAGAAGCAAGATATTTATAAACATTATAATAGTAAGAAGAAACAAAAAGGGCGAAAAATAATAATAACTAAATAACTAATGGCGCTGCCTAGCGGTGACACGAGCGGCACTCGTAAGTCGGCCGCCGGGCCTGCAGCGGCCGTACGAGTAACGCTCGTACGTCGGCGCCAATGGGTTAACAATATTTAACAGAATCATGAGATATCAATAGATTTCAATTTGTTAAAAAAACAAGTATGGAAAGAAACTTGCAAGTCAACTTTCAGCTCCTTATTAGAATGTTGAACTTTTGCAAACATCTTCTTTCACCCTGGTTTTGGAGAAAGAGTAGTAGTCGTAGGGGGGGGGGGGGGGGGGGGGTTCACTGTAACTTTATTAATGCAATACAATATACCATATACAAAATCATTAACAGGGTAACTCTATTTACTTAATTTACTGACCTACACAAAAACACACAACATCTGAAACTAAACACTACTGTCTATTGCTAACTGTGGATGGACGGAGGTGGGTCACGGCAAGCAATGCCTGTCGTGGTTTGCGGTTGGGTGGGCGTGTTAGGGACTATTGATCAGGGAGATTGGTGAACCTAACCTAACCTAACCGATTAGGACGGCCCGTTCTACCTGAGGAGGTGTCTCTCTACGTTCTGTGCCAACTATATGTAATGCTTTATAATCGGCCCTTCCCACAAGAATCAAATCGTATTTAATTTATTTTTTATGCATCACACACCCATAGAAATGTTTGTTCTTTGTTTTAGATCTTATTTGCTCATGATTGATGGTCATTTGCAGGTGCTGTGTCAACTCTAGCATTTGGTCAGCTGAATGCCAACTGGTCCAAATATGGAGAGGCCTTTCTTGGCCTGTTGACTATACTGCAAGGAGTGGTTCTGGCGATCAGTGCAAATACTGACTCTATGTTTGTGGCATATACTGCTTATATCATATTCGGGATGCTCTACAACATAATGCTAGTTATGACTAAGTAAGTATGAGTAGATATTAAGATTTCTAACCCGGAACTACACATTACTTCAGGCTAGTCCTAGTGGGTTGCGGCATTATCACATGGATAAAATCCATTGGTGAACGGCGGAGGACCTCGGATACCGAAACCCCGCGCTCTACTACTAGACCAGCTCGCTCCCCCTGTAGCAGGACTCTCAGCTTACCATTTACTAGTGTGATATAACTGACTCTTTAATTGTAAATAATTTCATGCCCATATGTAGGGAAATTGTAGATTTACATTTGTCTGGATTCATGAAAAATTTAGTCTACTGAACCATAAAATCAATTGGAAAATTAGCTAGGCAACAGGAACTATCCACCGTGGCACGATTAATTGGTTTGGCTTGGCCAACAATATGTAATGGAGTAGACAACCACATGGATCTCAAGCAGTTCAGAAAACAAGGTTATCCGAAACGGTTTTTACCCTTTATTTCGGTTATTAGGGGTTTTAATTTACATGGTTTTAATAAACTCAGTGAAAAATAATATTGAATATGTTAAGATCATAATATAAATACCCCCACCGCAGCAAACTTCAAGACTAAGGGCATTTCCACTTACAATAATAGAACACCTTATATCTGACCATGACAAGGCCAGAGCCTTCCTCGGAACTCTGCAAGCTAGAAATAAGAATGTAAATATTTATTTAGTTTTTGTATTCGTAAAAAATTTTAACTTTTATGATGAAATTAAACTTCAACTCAACTCATTCAACATACATAATATTTATGTATTATTCCTATTATAAATTTTGTAAAGATTACAAAAATGACATTTTAATTTTAACAATACTTGTCATTCTACATGAATTAACCTCGGTTATTCAAATGAACGCTAAATAAATAGTTCAGCTAAAACCAACTTTTTTACGTTTTGTCGCTACAGAGAGTGTCTCAATTAACCGAGGTTGTTGGGACTGAGACTACCTCGGTTACAGAGCATCTCAGATAACACGGAGGTCTCTTAGATTTTGAGGTTAGGGGTTATAGTACCACATTAGAAAGTCAAAGACTAATTATGTTTTAATAACAATGCATAGTGAACACAAAATGATAAATAATTGCTATTTTCACGGAAAATGTTTTTAAATAAGGCAGTGTTATTAAGAAAAACCATAACTCAATCATGCTTAAAACACTTCTTAAATTGTCTTGGTAAACTTAAAATAAGATAGAGAGGTTAAGGTTAAGAGGTTATTAAGAATAGAGGTTAATTGGATTTACGGGGTAGCGGATTTTTACCCCTGAAATTTTACCCCCCAGATTTTTACCCCCTGATTTTCACCCCCAGATTTTTACCCGCGGAATTTTACCCCCCGGATTTTTACCCCCGGAATTTTACTCCCTGGCCAGATATATAAATTAGTGAGAATGATTAATTATCTTCATTCTGTTTTAATTTAATAGTAAACATTTTGTTATGAAGTAGCCTATATTAATTTATTTGTAACATTAACTAAATCGAACAGGTTTTAAATTTTAATTTTGAGATTCTAGTATTAGGATTCGATCTTTGAAGCCAACAGTTGGTTTTAATATGACGTATAAACAATCAACTGAGTGATAATTGTTTAGAAAATTTCTTTACAAAAAAATAAAATAAATAAATATAGGCTACTAAATAATGAAATGTTTTACAATTAATTAAAAACAGAAATAAGAAAATCAATCATTCAATTTCTAAAATCGGCCAGGGGGTAAAATTCCGGGAGTAAAAATCCGGCCCGTACATCTTCAGTTGTCTAAATGCTAGTTATATGGACAGGGGGTAAAATTCCGGTTTTTATCGCTAATCTTATTAATCACGCTCTGGCTATTTTCATTGGACTTCCAAATCCGCGGGGGTAAAATTCCGGCCGCGAACAAACTTTTGGCCACTCTGGTTACTACGTCATAGTGACGTCAGCTTTGCCCAGGGGGTAAAATTCCAGGGGGATAAAATTCCGGTGATCCTAGATGTATAAAAAATAGATATCAATACATCTTACAATACTATAAATTGTAACTAGACATTTTAATTTTTTATTTTTTCCGTTACTAAGATGTTCAATTTCTCTAATTCTGAAGACTTTAAATTTTGTACAAAGTTTTATTTACTTGACTCAGTATGATATAAATTTACCATAGCTTTGATCTTATTTTAAAAATTGTCATTAGAATGCTGGGTTGAAACCTCTTAATTTTGCCCTGTTGGAGAGTTTGATAAGTTTCTTGTCAGATTCAAAAGTAGAAGTAGAGTATTTCACTTGTATAGTGTTAGATAGTACTTTGTCTTCCTTTTTTTAAAACTGTAATAGTGATAAGTGGCAATTTCATTAAGTAGCAATTTTCTACCTATGTGGTAGTTTTATGTAACAAATTGTTTATCTAAATATGTGTAAAATTTTCTATATAAAAAAAAATACTGCCCAAGCTTTTAAGTTAGAAAATTTGTTTAAAACATAGGTTTGGCGTTTGTTCGGTTGTAAATTTAAAATTACAATACAAAATTAATGTCGCTGATTGTCAAAGGATTTTGAATGAAATATGTTAAGCATTTTAACATAGGATTATTTAAATGGGTTTTTTTATTTTTATGCTCTATAATTTCCAATTGAAACTGTCCAGTTGCTCTTTGCACATTTCCTAATGCAAAGCCTATGGTTTTTGTGAGCGTTTTTGGTGCTTTATATCAGTTCTCCAATATTGCATCTACGGCTTAAACTTATGAATGTCATCTTATTGTAAAGTACTAGCTGATAAATTTAACAGGAACTGTTTGCACCTTAAAGCTTCATAACAAAACATCATCACAGTAAGAGAATCATTGTAACAAAGAATGACCACACAATCATCAATGTCAGAGATTTGCAGTGTTGTAAGATACTGACTAGGGTGACCCAAAACAGATAACACCAAGTGCATATTTAATGAGCGTTTTTTTCTTGTTAAGTAACTAATGTTAATCGAAGAAAAGGCAATTCCAAGAAAAAGTAAATTATTGTTATTGTTAATAGATATATTAAAATTACAATAAATTAACATTAATTACATTAATAACATTTAACATTAAAACCTCAAGGAACAAAAAACATTTTCTAAAAAACTTTAAGAAATGGTTGTTTGAAATTGATGAAGTTGACTTAATAATAAATATTTAGGCATAATTTAGTTCTTTTGTGTATTATAGAAATTCCTTTTTTGTTTATATGTACAGTTAATACAATATCAGTTTCATATTTTCCAGGTAAATTCAAACATCTTAAAAAAAAAATTGTGAACTAGACTACTATTTCATTTTGTTAAGTAAATTAAATATAGTAGAGTAAGTTTAAGATTTTACTGGTTGTGAAAACTGAACAGATGTTTTGTTTATTTTTAAACTTTTCACTTTCTTTGTACCCTTTCAAGTGAATTGAAGATCGAGAATAGAAAAAGTTGAAATTTGTGAAAATTATTATACCTAGGAAGATGGAGACGTATCAAGAAAAATGAACAAATTTCTAAGCAGGAATGATACAAAGGAAGATGTTGGGATGTTCAAGAGGGGACGATTCATGGGAATATTAAATAGCATGTATTCTCCCAAGAGTCGTCGCCTCTTGAATGCCCCTTTCACTACACAAGATAATCTTCGTTGTCTTGGATTGTTGGGCAGTAAACTATGTTTTCCTCCTTTTCTCACTGACATAGGTGTCATAGTTCTTCAATTGATGTCTATAAATTAGTACTTAGTTTGCCAAAAAGTTTTGAGATTTTTTTTATAATTTGTTAATATCTCAATCAGAGTCTATAGTATTCAAACATTTTTTGTATCAATGTTGAAAAATATAGTATAAGTTTTTGGGTTAAACAGGTTTTAATTAGTCAGTATTATTCTTTAACTAAGCCTAGCACAAATTTTAGCTCCAATATTGTAAAAGCATGCTAACAAAGAGGAGGTGAATAATGTGACTTAGAATTTAAAGATGAAACTGATATTAGCAACCATGAAAATAATGTTGATGACACTTCTGCCAAGAAGAAGGCTATTAAGAGTTAATAAAAAACATAATAAATAAGAAGAGTAAACAGTTAATTTATACTAAAACACATTTTTTACTAAGTCTTTTATTTTTATCGGGCCTTGGTTATTTAATAAACTGGCAGATAACATTAAAACCTCAAGGAACAAAAAACATTTTCTAAAAAACTTTAAGAAATGGTTGTTTGAAATTGATGAAGTTGACTTAAAATTAAATATTTAGGCATAATTTAGTTCTTTTGTGTATTATAGAAATTCGTTTTTTGTTTATATGTACAGTTAATACTTAATAGAATATCAGTTTCATATTTTCCAAGTAAATTCAAACATCTTAAACAAAACCAAAAAATTGGTGAACTAGGCTACCATTTGATTTTGTTAAGTAAATTAAATATAGTAGAGTAGGTTTAAGATTTTACTGATTGTGAAAAATGAACAGATGTTTTGTTTATTTTTAAACTTTTCACTTTCTTTGTACCCTTTTAAGTGAATTGCAGATCGAGAATGGAAAAAGTTGAAATTTGTGAAAATTATTATACCTAGGAAGATGGAGACGTATCAAGAAAAATGAACAAATTTCTAAGCAGGAATGATACAAAGGAAGATGTTGGGATGTTCAAGAGGGGACGATTCATGGGAATATTAAATAGCATGTATTCTCCCAAGAGTCGTCGCCTCTTGAATGCCCCTTTCACTACACAAGATAATCTTCGTTGTCTTGGATTGTTGGGCAGTAAACTATGTTTTCCTCCTTTTCTCACTGACATAGGTGTCATAGTTCTTCAATTGATGTCTATAAATTAGTACTTAGTTTGCCAAAAAGTTTTGAGATTTTTTTTATAATTTGTTAATATCTCAATCAGAGTCTATAGTATTCAAACATTTTTTGTATCAATGTTGAAAAATATAGTATAAGTTTTTGGGTTAAACAGGTTTTAATTAGTCAGTATTATTCTTTAACTAAGCCTAGCACAAATTTTAGCTCCAATATTGTAAAAGCATGCTAACAAAGAGGAGGTGAATAATGTGACTTAGAATTTAAAGATGAAACTGATATTAGCAACCATGAAAATAATGTTGATGACACTTCTGCCAAGAAGAAGGCTATTAAGAGTTAATAAAAAACATAATAAATAAGAAGAGTAAACAGTTAATTTATACAAAAACACATTTTTTACTAAGTCTTTTATTTTTATCGGGCCTTGGTTATTTAATAAACTGGCAGATAACATTAAAATCTCAAGGAACAAAAAACATTTTCTAAAAAACTTTAAGAAATGGTTGTTTGAAATTGATGAAGTTGACTTAAAATTAAATATTTAGGCATAATTTAGTTCTTTTGTGTATTATAGAAATTCGTTTTTTGTTTATATGTACAGTTAATAGAATATCAGTTTCATATTTTCCAAGTAAATTCAAACATCTTAAACAAAACCAAAAAATTGTTGAACTAGGCTACCATTTGATTTTGTTAAGTAAACTAAATATAGTACAGTAGGTTTAAGATTTTACTGATTGTGAAAAATGAACAGATGTTTTGTTTATTTTTAAACTTTTCACTTTCTTTGTACCCTTTTAAGTGAATTGCAGATCGAGAATGGAAAAAGTTGAAATTTGTGAAAATTATTATACCTAGGAAGATGGAGACGTATCAAGAAAAATTAACAAATTTATAAGCGGGAATGATACAAAGGAAGATGTTGGGATGTTCAAGAGGGGACGATACGTGGGAATATTAAATAGCATGTATTCTCCCAAGTGTCGTCCCCTCTTGAATGCCCCTTTCACTACACAAGATATTCTTCGTTGTCTTGAACTGTTGGGCAGTAAACTATGTTTTCCTCCTTTTCTCACCTACATAGGTGTCATAGTTCTTCAATTTATGACTATAAATTAGTACTTAGTTTGCCAAAAAGTTTAAAGAATTTTTTTATAATTTGGTAATATCTCAATCAGTGTATATAGTAAAGTTTATTCAACAATTTTTTGTATCATTGTTAAAAAATATAGTATAAGCTTTTTTTGCTAAACACGTTTTAATTAGTGAGTATTATTCTTTAATTAAGCCTAGCACAAATTCTAGCTCCAATATTGTAAAGATGAAAAACGTGCTAACTAAGAGGAGGTGAACACTGTGACTGAGAATTTAAAGATGAAACTGATATTTGCATCCGTGAAAATGATGTTGATGACACTTCTGCCAAGAAGAAGGCTACTGTATTAAGAGTTAATAAAAAACACATAAATAAGAAGAGTAAAAAGTTTATTTATACTAAAACACATTTTTACTAAGAATTTTATGTTTTGATAAACTGGCAGATAACATTAAAAATCAAGGAACAAAAAACATTTTCTAAAAAACCTTAAGAAATGGTTGTTTAAAATTGATGAAGTTTACTTAATATTAAATATTCAGACATAATTTAGTTCTTTTGTGTATTATACAAATTCATTTTTTGTTTATATGTACAGTTAATACAATATCAGTTTCATATTTTTCAAGTAAATACAAACATCTTTAAAAAAAATATTGGTGAACTAGGCTACTATTTGATTTTGTTAAGTAAATTAAATATAGTAGAGTAGGTTTAAGATTTTACTGATTGTGAAAACTGAACAGATGTTTTGTTCATTTTTAAACTTTTGTATATTATTTTTAAGTGAGACTGGTTTTTCTTTACTATTCATTATTGTAGTCTAGTCAAGATATGAAATAAAACCCCTTAACCTTAAAAAAATTGCTTTAAAAGATTTTTTGATGGTTTATATTTCCAATAAGTTTGTGAAATAATATACTAAAAGTCTAATAAAATCGGAGTCTCGGAAATCGGGTTTTTTTCAATATGGTGTCTAGAAATTAAAAAAAAAATTTTTCCGTAAACTCTCTTCTTGACCTCCAATTAAGACCAAATTTGGTACAAACCTGTGAATTTGTATTATCTCGAAATACCCCCGCCACAGAAAACCTGCAGACTAAGCGAATTTCCATCTACTTGGCTGGAATTCCACAAAATTATTCCCTTAAAATTGTCAGATTTATTTCCTATTTAAATATCATATAATAGAATGTGTACTAAGGTTTATTGCTACAAGGAAGACAACGTGTGTTTTTTATTGAAATATTTATAGCTTAGTAAGAAGTAAAAAAAAATTTCCAAATTTCACTAAAATATGTCCATAGACAAGCAAGCTATAACACTTTATTTATTCTCCATAAGAATAACATGGTCATTTAAAATGTACACTTTTTTTATTTTCTCCGTAACCGTTAGGCATACAACAACGCTTCTGTATACTAAATTATTTGTTTTTATGATCTCTTCGAAATGGTTTGGAAATAAATTGCAACTTTTTACTGTGAAAAATGGGAAAATCCCATTTTTACCCCGTAAAAAATAGGAGATCTTAAGCTTACTCTTTTTTTGAGCTTAACATAGACACAAATCTTAAATATACACAAATCATAATACAAAAACTTTCTTCAGGGTTATATGTTTTGAAGCGTGTGTCACTAGTAACCTGGACATTCTAAAATAAAAATATTTTGTCTTATGGTCTGTCAATCTATGGAGGAACGCCCAAAAAATTTAGATACAGTTCTGAAACTCCAAAAATGCAATAAGAATCATGCTCTACTTAGACAAACGAATAACTGTAAAAGATAAATTTTCAAAACTACACATTTTGACTGTCTGATAAATAAATATATACTATAATGTGTTATGTGTGTTAAAAATTAACTACAAAATTTGGAAATTATAAAAAATGTCCATTCATTTAAAACTAGAAATAAAAATGATAAACATTTTTTAATCTCAGCTTCTTTGAAAAAAACGAAAAAAAGGAAACCTTTATGGGATCAACATTTTTTAATCATTTTCCTACCAAAATAAAAAGTAAAATAAACCAAAATTATTTCATAAAACTAGTGAAGCAACTAGTGCTCTACTACTAACCACAAAAAAGCGTGACTATAGTACTAATATTATAAATGTGAAAGTTTGTTTGTTTGAAGTTTAATCACGCATTAACTACTGGTTCGTACAGTGTTTCCACACGACCAAAAAAATAATCCCGCTTACTGGGTCGAAAAATCCCGTTTTATCCCGCTTTTAAATCAGCAAAAAATCCCGTTTTATCCCGCATGATTTTTTTGGTACAATTCCTAGCATTTAACTTTACGTATTATTTTTATAAGTTGTTTAAACAACACTATTATATTTTGCTACATTATTTAAACAATTTGAGTTAGTCTTTCTCTAAAATTGAGTAGAAAAAAATATAAATAGTCGTCACTGACAAAAATCCTGTTTTATCCCGCATCACGTTTTAATCCCGCTCAAGGTCTAAAAATCCCGTTTTCGGGATAATAATCCCACGAATGGAAACACTGGGTTCGTATGGGGCTGAAATGTGGCTTTATGATAGCTCAGATTCCTGATTAATATACAAGCATATTCTTCGGGATATAAAAAATCCTTTCGGGCTCCACCCCAGTGGCTCTGGAATTTTCCATATTAACCTTTTGGGTATCTATTATCTATTATAATATTAATAGGCAAGCATGTTTCTTTAAAACCTTTTTTCTCAGCTCGTGTGCATCGCAGGAAAAATCTTCGCATACTGTTAGAAAGATATTTTTCTGTAGGTGTGCAGAATCCCTTTAAAAACTAAAATAGGCTCATAAATAAGCACAAAAAATGAATTTGAAATTTCAAAAAAATTAACATGGGCTTTATGGGTTTCCATGCTGGTGACGAAATAACAACGAAATATAAACAGAAAATCAAAACAAATTGAAGAAACTCCAATCACATGTTTTATTTACAGTATGGGGCGAAAATAGAGAAGTCTGTACATTACAAATCTTTGGTCGAGTTTCGACCACTGGACGACCTCTAGTTCATATTAAAACAAACAAATTATAGAATTTATATTTATTAGGGTAAATATGTATGTTGAATTTTAGCTTGTGATCTTTATTTTAAAACCTATTAAAGGACTGTTCAAGCAAAAAATACTCATAAATTAAAATACCCCTGCCGCAGCAAACCTGCAGACTAAGTGAATATCCATTTGCCTGATTGAATTAACTCTAAAATATCACATTACAAATATCACATCTATTCCCTATTTAAATAGTACTAGTTTAACTAGTATTTAGGTTTGCTGCGACAGGGAAGAAAAAAAGTGTTTTTAGTAAAATTTTAAATAGTTAGTATGAAACAAATGCATTATCGAAATTTGATAAAAATATATTCATGAACAGGCTAACTACAACAAGTTTTCTTATTCTCCATAAGAATAACATGGGCATTTTAAATTTAAATTTTTTTGGAATTTTCTCCGTGACTATTAGGCGCAGGACAACGCTTTAATGTACTAAATTGTTTGTATTGTGAGCCCTAAAGTGGTTTCGAAATAAATTGCAAAATTTTATGTTTTTAGGGTCAAAAATGGGAGAAACCAATTTTTACCCCATAAAACCCCCCATAAACCCCTGTTCCCATGGTTCGCGAACTCGTTCAAATAAATGTAGGTTTACACGTTTGTACCAAATTTCATCGAAATCGCTTGAAAATTGCTTGAGTTATTGTGCTAACGGACACATTTGACCAAAATCTTGGACGCCATCTTGAATTTTTGACTTCCGAGACTCTGATTTCATTAGACTTTTTTTGCCTGGTAAATACACATAATTCTAAGTCAAAATAACCAATAAAACAATTTAAAGCAATTTTTTTAGGGTTCTCGTCCAGATCTACTCGGCTGTTGTTAAACGCTGAATTTGTTTGTTATTTTAAAAATTAAAATGGAACCTCCAAACAGGCATTTATAGCCTTGGAGGCCCTATATTTTCTTTTTTGTGTGTACTGTAGCATAAAATCACTTATTTGCTCACTTATAAATTAATTATACAGGGTGGAACGAAGTTAGTGTTAAAAAAATTTATCTGTTAAACTACTATTGGTGACAAAATGGCACCAATTTAAGTTTCCATGCCCTCACAGGTAGGGAATAAAGGACAATTTAAGATTTTTTCAAAATATTTGTATTTGCTTACATAAAATGGCCATAAGTGCACTAAACATTGTTTTTATTCCAAATTCATTGTCATTTTTAGAATCCTCCAATATTAATATTACAAATTCATTGGGTTAAAACATCTGTATAAGCCCTTATTTGGCAATGGAAGTTTCAATTTGTGATTTTTTAGAAAAAAGTAATAACTTTTTCCAAAGTTTTTCTATACTACACTGGACTCTAGAGTTTAAATTATTACTAAAAACTTTGGCAGTTAATAACCTTTAAAATGATGTATAAACATCTACTGTTCGTTTGATTTGTCGTTCTAAAATTTAAGAGTTTTTTTAAAAACACGGAACGGCTAATGTTTAATTTCCTGTAAAAAAACATGTATTGGCTTCAATGATATGGCAGCAGCTGCTTTAAAAATCATATTTAAATGGGTATTATTGCAATTTTCAGAATCCTTGTAAAATTCCTGAAAGTCCAGTTGCCCTTTGCACATATCCTATTGCAAAAAAGCCTATGGTTTTTTTGAGCGTTTTTGGTGCTTTATGTCAGTTCCCCAATATTGCATCTACGGCTTAAACTTATGAATGTCATCTTATTGTAAAGTACTAGCTGATAAATGTAACAGGAACTGTTTGCACCTTAAAGCTTAACAACAAAACATTATCACAGTAAGAGAATCATTGTAACAAAGAATGACCACACAATCATCAATGTCAGAGATTTGCAGTGTTATAACATACTGACTAGGGTGACCCAAAACAGATAACACCAAGTGCATATTTAATGAGCGTTTATTTCTTGTTAAGTAACTAATGTTAATCAAAGAAAAGGCAATTTCAAGAAAAAGTAAATTATTGTTGTTAATAGATATATTAAAATTACATTGGCAAAAGTCAATATTCAAATTGCTCTTTTTTACTGTCACACTCTTACTTCTCTAGGGTTTTTTTTTTAATTTTTGATTGTTGATTTCTATAAAACATGAATGTTAAAAGGTTACCTTTATTCCATTTAAATACCTACTGAACCATCAATAATAACAAAATAAATTGTAAATTGTAAATACAAATCCAGGGGACCTCAGTATAAACACATATTGTTTGAATCTTAATTTACTTTCTCTTGAATTTGTCCCTTTTCCTGTTCTAACAGGTGACTTAGTTCTTTTTTTCTAAAAAGAGATTGGCGGCCTCTTTCAACCTTACATTTGCCCGTCCACATAGACTAACTGCCTGTGCATGAAACCTATCCAGCAAAGCAAGGGGTGAGTCGGTACAGGTGTTTCTATAGTTGCCATCTGTTTTCACTTTCTTTGAAATGAAAAATGATTTATTTAGTCAGGCAAAGTTAGGGCCACATAGCCCTCTCTTACACTTAACCTGTTTATACAAATCTAAACATATACTATACAATACAAATTACTATAATCTATTTACAATATTTAATGTAAAAAAGAAACAATAAACTTTTTAAAACATACCACCTTACATAAACACCCACACACACACACACACCTACACACGCACACAACACACACTCGCAAGAACTAGCACACACACACGCACACCTGTCAGTGATCAACCAAGCGCACGCCTACGATATACCAACCATGGCCATATGTCCAGAAAACAAAGTTTTTAGTGCTGTCACAAACCGGGGACGGCTATCAAGGATTTTATGGCTAGAGGGAGATCATTCCAAAGGCGACAAGCAGAAACAACAAACGCTCTGTCATAAACTGCCGTTCTATGATGAGGCATACGCAAAGTTACTGAAGCAGAACGTAAGTTTCTTACACTTTCTTCAGCTACAAATTTAAAGTCGTTTAAAAAATATTTTGGAAATTTTGTTTTTAATATTGAATAGGTTATCATAAGAATTTTTATTGATCTTAGGTCACATAGTTTTAGTAATTTAGAATCAACATAAAAAGGAGTGATGCGCTCATTACGTCTCAGATCATAAACAAATCTTAAACAGTAGTTCTGAGTGCGTTGGAGAGCATCAGCGAGATTTACAGTCATGTAAGTGAAGTGAGGGAAGACAAGTGATTTTACTAGGTGTAACTTTATGTGTAAAGGTAAAAAATTCTGTAACTTCTTCAGTGAGTGGATTGATGCAAACACCTTTTTATGTATGTCTACTACTGCATCTCCCCAGGTAAGCGTCGAGTTTATAGTAAGTCCTAGATTTTTCACTTTGTCATAGTAAAGTAAAGCTGTCCCATTTATAGTTACTGAGTTCACTGTGTCAAAGTCAATTGAGTTTCGTAAACGTGAATGACAAATTATTATTGGTCTTGTTTTTGTATGATTTAGTCTAAGTCCATGTTTATCAGTCCAGGTAATGATTTTCTCGATGTCTTCGTTGATTTTTAGAACACTGTCATTGATATATTTTGCTGAGAAATGCGTATAATCTGTAAGTCGTCGGCATACATGTGGTATTTACAGTGTGTGAGGACTGAACTCAGGTCATTTATGTATAGTACTTAAACAGCAGAGGGCCAAGGATTGACCCCTGAGGCACACCACCAGTAACTGTCTCCCAGTCAGATCGTACGTCATCAACCACAACACATTGCCACCTGCCTGACAGATAGGATCCCAGCCAGTCCAATACACCATTTGAAAACCCTATGGCCCTTAACTTTTCCAGAAGAAGATTATGATTTACGCAGTCAAAAGCTTTTGAAAAATCAAATAGTGTTAGAATTGTATAGACGTTTCATTGCTTGTCTAATGTCGTCCGTCACACGTAATAGTGCTGTTTCTGTGTTGTGAGCCGTTCAAAAGCCAGACTGAAAGCTGCAAAGTATGTTGTTGTCAGTCAGAAATACCGTCATTTGGCAATGCACAATTCTTTCAAGGCCTTTTGATAATGCGGGCAATATACTGATCGGCCTGAAATCCTGGTAAGATGCCGGGGCTGGGATCTTATTTAATGGACGAATAAGGGCAGACTTCCAAGAAATAGGGAAAACGCTTTGCCTTAGGGATGTGTTGAAAATGCATGTGACAGTTGGGAGTATAGCAAAGAGAATGTCTTTTATAAAACGAATTGGAATGCCATCCGATCCGACTGCGTTGCTACGAATCCGACAAATTGCGTTAAGAATATCTGACTGCACTACAGGTCTGAAAGTAAACTTAGGATGTCCTAGGTCCTGATCAGGGAGGTTTCTGATTTCGTTGATGTAATTTACAACATGTTGTTGGTCGATACTTGACTATATGAAGAGAAGAAAGCGTTTAATTCATTGAGAGGGACATTATCTCTCTGTGGTTCAGACTGCTTCCCAAGCCCAAGACTTTTTACATTGCGCCATAAAACCCTAGAGGATGGGTTTTTATTTTCAAAAAGCATACAAATGTGTCTTAATTTTGAATTTCTCAAAAGCTGTTTCACTCTATTTCGAAGATAACGATATTGTTCCATTTCTGTTTGGTTTTGAGAACGTTTAGCTTTCCTAAAAATACAATCACGTCTAGCCATTAATCTGCGGATTTCTGGGGTTATCCATGGTGCCGGACGTGTTTTAGTCAAACGTTTATTTACTGTTGGAGCATGTTTGTCAAAAAGATTAATAATTGTAGTGTTTAACTCATTCACCATTTCATCAACTGATGGTAAGTTTTCTATTAAGTGCCATGGTGTTTCATAAATGTCTGCCATAAAGTCAACTACATTCATGTTCTTAAAATCTCTGTATTTTAGAAATTTAGTCTTGGGTTTAGGAGCCTTAACTGAAAACACACAAAATATGAGATCGTGCTTAGATACTGCTGGAACTGGAAGTTGCCCATGATGCATAATGTCTGCAGCATCCGACACCACTATCAAGTCTAGGAGAGTGTCAGACTCGGCAGCATGATGTGTAGGGTCGAGTGGAAGTATATCTAAGTTGCAAGAGTTAAACAATGTAGTCAGTTGTCTGTATTCATAGTTTTGATTTGTTGAGAGTAGGTCAGTATTGAAATCCCCCATAATCAAGGCATGACTGTATCTAAACAAAGAGTTTAATAGTGCATTTTCAAAATCCAAAAAAAAATCCTGCTCTAGGTGGGCACACACACACAATAACAGATCGTCAGCCCCAGCAAGACCAATTTCTATAATAAGGAATTCTGGTTTTGCCGAGTACTCAGAAAGTGAGGAGTTAATAACTTTAAAATTGATTCCCTCCCTGATATAAACTGCAACGCCTCCACCCTGCTTGCCGGTTCTATCATTTCGCTGCAGAATATAGCCAGGGAGGTTCACTTCATGAGATGAAATACTCGGCTTCAACCAAGATTCCGAAACAGCTATCAAATCAAAATCCCTGTATTTGAACATCTCCCTAACCTCATCGATATGGGAGCGCAGTGACTGGGCGTTGATGTGTGCCGCCTTTAGTTTCTTGGGGTAAGGAGATAAGGAGCGAGAGAGATAGTCGGCAGTTGATAGTTGGTGCTGGGAGGGGGGTGAGAGGGGAGTGATAAGCCGGCCGCTGTGACGAGCACCAGGATGTGGACTAGCTATCCTGGGTCTACGGGTTGCAGCGCCACGGCAGGCACATCACAGGCGCATACAAACATCGTGATCACTGACACACACACACACACACACATGCAACCACTCACACAACTCATTTCAAAGAAAGTGAAAACAGATGGGAACTATAGAAACACCTGTACCGACTCACCCCTTGCTTTGCTGGATAGGTTTCATGCACAGGCAGTTAGTCTATGTGGACGGGCAAATGTAAGGTTGAAAGAGGCCGCCAATCTCTTTTTAGAAAAAAAGAACTAAGTCACCTGTTAGAACAGGAAAAGGAACAAACTCAAGAGAAAGTAAATTAAGATTCAAACAATATGTGTTTATACTGAGGTTCCCTGGATTTGTATTTACAATTTACAATTTATTTTGTTATTATTGATGGTTCAGTAGGTATTTAAATGGAATAAAGGTAACCTTTTAACATTCATGTTTTATAGAAATCAACAATCAAAAATTTAAAAAAAAACCTAGAGAAGTAAGAGTGTGACAGTAAAAAAAGAGCAATTTGAATATTGACTTTTGCCAATGTAATTTTAATATATCTATTAACAATAACAATAATTTACTTTTTCTTGAAATTGCCTTTTCTTTGATTAACATTAGTTACTTAACAAGAAATAAACGCTCATTAAATATGCACTTGGTGTTATCTGTTTTGGGTCACCCTAGTCAGTAGTAAACTAAACAACTGATATTTAGGCATAATTTAGTTCTTTTGTGTATTATAGAAATTCCTTTTATGTTTATATGTACAGTTAATACAATATCAGTTTCATATTTTCCAAGTAAATTCAAACATCTTAAAAAAAATTGGTGAACTAGGCTACGATTTGATTTTGTTACGTAAATTAAATATAGTAGAGTAGGTTTAAGATTTTACCGATTGTGAAAACTGAACAGATGTTTTGTTTATTTTTAAACTTTTCACTTTCTTCGTACCTTTTCAAGTGAATTGAAGATCGAGAATGGAAAAAGTTGAAATTTGTGAAAATTATTATACCTAGAAAGATGGAGACGTATCAAGAAAAATGAACAAATTTCTAAGCGGGAATGATACAAAGGAAGATGTTGGGATGTTCAAGAGGGGACAATACTTGGGAATATTAAATAGCATGTATTCTCCCAAGTGTCGTCCCCTCTTGAATGCCCCTTTCACTACACAAGATATTCTTCGTTGTCTTGAACTGTTGGGCAGTAAATTATGTTTTCCTCATTTTCTCACTGACATAGGTGTCATAGTTCTTCAATTGATGTCTATCAATTAGTACTTAGTTTGCCAAAAAGTTTTAAGATTTTTTTTTAATTTGTTAATATCTCAATCAGAGTCTATAGTAAAGTTTATTCAAAAAATTGTTGTATCAATGTTGAAAAATATAGTATAAGTTTTTGGATTAAACACGTTTTAATTAGTGAGTATTATTCTTTAATTAAGCCTAGCACAAATTCTAGCTCCAATATTGTAAAAGCATGCTAACAAAGAGGAGGTGAATAATGTGACTTAGAATTTAAAGATGAAACTGATATTAGCAACCATGAAAATGATGTTGATGACACTTCTGGCAAGAAGAAGGCTATTAAGAGTTAATAAAAACATAAATAAGGAGAATAAACAGTTTATTTATACTAAAACACATTTTTTACTAAGTCTTTTATTTTTATCGGGCCTTGGTTATTTAACCCCTGAGTGTTATGTGTCGTAAAAGCGACTCATAACACATTTTGTGTAGTGTTTTGTTTCGCTTTTGCGACTCACAAACACTGTTTACGGCAAAAGCTCTATGACTGATTAAATCAGATTGAAATGGATCGAGTTAGGTATAGTTTTTTTTTTGGCAGATTCTAAGCTTTCTCCCGAGGTCTGTCTCTAAGCGCTTTTTTTTCTCGAGCCGATCATAATTGTAGCAGACAGCTGACGTGCGTGTTTGTCGTTTTTTCAGCCTTACGCTATTTTTTTAATTTTTACGCATTCATTATATTTATTTACATATTTATTGTAACGGGATTGTTATTTATTTATATTGTATTTATTAATATTGTTATTTATTTATATTGTTCTTATTTATTTTGTCATTTATTTATGTTGTTATATCTTTATTGTTATTTATTGTTGATTTTTCTATTGTTCTTTCGATTGTCACATTGTTTGTGTTAAGTTGGAAACTGTTTGTTGCCTTTTTTTCAAATGGCTCTGCCGTTGGAATGTATAATAAATAAATAAATTTGTAAACAGCTTGGTTAACCTCGCACCGATGACTGATGTGTTTTATTACGTTTATCATTGTTTTAGTGTTAAAAATCATAAGTAGTGATATACGTGGTGCATTATAAGAAGATTTAAGTGATTTTGAAGGCCTGGTTGATGATCCTGAAGAAGTAGGTAGTGATATTGATGTAAATTATCAGCCAGATTCCTAGCTATGGTTAGGCTATGCATTCTTAGCTAAACGCTATGTACCGAAATCTGTTTTTTGCCCATAACTTATTTATTTGCAAATCTACTTCCTTATATTATTATATTTTTGGAATCCTCATAAAATTCTGAACAAAGTGGCTATTTTAAAATATTTGTAGACCTATAAATTATAACAATTTATTGAGCGCAAACATAATTTTTTTTTTCATTTATTTTATAATGTTTGAGAAATGTTAACCCCACAAAAATTGTTGAACATTTTTTTTATGTTTTATATGTTACATTGAAGTTTATAATTTTCCAAACAAAATGATATATAAAACAGTATACTTTACATTGATTTTAAGTTTCTAAGATACATTTTAATAAAACCCTGCGATTGTGCAATAAATGGGCGAACATTAAGACAAAAACTAGAGACACTCGGAGGGTTAATAAACTGGCAGATAACATTAAAACCTCAAGGAACAAAAAACATTTTCTAAAAAACTTTAAGAAATGGTTGTTTGAAATTGATGAAGTTGACTTAATATTAAATATTTAGGCATAATTTAGTTCTTTTGTGTATTATAGAAATTCCTTTTTTGTTTATATTTACAGTTAATACAATATCAGTTTCATATTTTCAAAGTAAATTCAAACATCTTAAAACAAATAATTGCTGAACTAGGCTACCATTTGATTTTGTTAAGTAAATTAAATATAGTAGAGTAGGTTTAAGATTTTACTGGTTGTGAAAACTGAACAGATGTTTTGTTTATTTTTAAACTTTTCACTTTCTTTGTACCCTTTCAAGTGAATTGAAGATCGAGAATGCAAAAAGTTGAAATTTGTGAAAATTATTATACCTAGGAAGGTGGAGACGTATCAAGAAAAATGAACAAATTTCTAAGCGGGAATGATACAAAGGAAGATGTTGGGATGTTCAAGAGGGGACAATACTTGGGAATATTAAATAGCATGTATTCTCCCAAGTGTCGTCCCCTCTTGAATGCCCCTTTCACTACACAAGATATTCTTCGTTGTCTTGAACTGTTGGGCAGTAAATTATGTTTTCCTCATTTTCTCACCTACGTAGGTGTCATAGTTCTTCAATTGATGTCTATAAATTAGTACTTAGTTTGCCAAATAAAGATTTTTTTTATAATTTGTTAATATCTCAATCAGTGTATATAGTAAAGTTTATTCAACAATTTTTTGTATCATGGTTAAAAAATATAGTATAAGCTTTTTGGGCTAAACACGTTTTAATTAGTGACTATTATTCTTTAATTAAGCCTAGCACAAATTCTAGCTCCAATATTGTAAAGATGAAAAACGTGCTAACTAAGAGGAGGTGAACACTGTGACTGAGAATTTAAAGATGAAACTGATATTAGCAACCATGAAAATGATGTTGATGACACTTCTGCTAAGAAGAAGGCTATTAAGAGTTAATAAAAAACACAAATAAGAAGAGTAAAAAGTTTATTTATACTAAAACACATTTTTTACTAAGAATTTTATGTTTTGATAAACTGGCAGATAACATTAAAACCTCAAGGAACAAAAAATATTTTCTAAAAAACCTTAAGAAATGGTTGTTTAAAATTGATGAAGTTTACTTAATATTAAATATTCAGGCATAATATAGTTCTTTTGTGTATTATACAAATTCCTTTTTTGTTTATATGTACAGTTAATACAATATCAGTTTTATATTTTTCAAGTAAATTCAAACATCTTTAAAAAAAATATTGGTGAACTAGGCTACCATTTGATTTTGTTAAGTAAATTAAATATAGTAGAGTAGGTTTAAGATTTTACTGATTGTGAAAACTGAACAGATGTTTTGTTCATTTTTAAACTTTTGTATATTATTTTTAAGTGAGACTGGGTTTTCTTTACTATTCATTATTGTTAAACGCTGAATTTGTTTGTTATTTTAAAAAATACAGGTCACTGGTAAAAGCCTCCGTTGAAAAAAAAATTGAAAAAGATTTTTGGGTTACTATAATTCATTCAACCCAATTTGGGTTGAATGAATTATAGTTTAAGGATCAAGAATAAAAAAAGAAGGAGTTTGAATTTACTGGAAAGGGTACAAAGGAAGTGACTACAGTTAGGATTCAGATAAATGCCTTTGTCAATGTAAGAGTTTGTACATTCCTCAAGATTATGTACATGGCCTGTTAAAATCTAATTGGGACAAATTTTGGCTCAACTTTTTGCGATATATGATCCAAAATCCAAAAATACACGTAAAAAAGCTTGGGGAATAATCAGAAAAGAATCAGGACAGATTAAAACATTTTCCAAAACAACTTTAACACCTAACACTCTCAACAATTTCTTTACTTCTGTTTCAAACAACACACAAAATAAACTCTATAATGATGATAATGTAATTACTCATCTTGAATTGTTGAGTAACTGCCCTAAGCCATATTCTAATACTCCTGACATCCAGATATTTAAATGGACCCTTGTTGATAAACATAAAGTGTATTCTTTGGTCTGTAAACTCAGTGGTTCCCGTAGTGAAGATTTGTTTGGACTCTCCAATTTTACTTTTAAATACAAAGTTAATTTTATCCTGAAACCTTTAACACATCTTATAAATTTCGCTTTAATTGAAGGAAAGTTTCCTGATTGTTTAAAAACCTCCAGAGTAATGCCAATTCACAAGAAAGGCGACAAGAATGTCCCATCAAACTATCGTCCAATAGCTTTGGTTCCAATTTTAGGAAAAATAATTGAACCATGTATGCTTGAGCAGCTTCAACACTTTTTTACTGTGAATAACCTTTTATATAAAAGGTCAATATGGCTTTAGAGCCAACTGTTCAACCACAATGGCTGTAGAAGAATTAATTAACCAAGTTTTGCAAGGGTTTGAAGACAAGTTGGTGACAGGTACATGCCTTATTGATTTGACGCTGGTGTTCCACAGGGGTCCATTTTAGGACCTTTCCTGTTTTTGATTTTTATTAACGACTAGTTTTAATATCCCTACTCAATCAATACTGTATGCTGATGATACTACCCTGTTCTGTAAAGATGATAATGTTTTAACAGTTGAGTACGATCTTAATCATGCCCTAAACTGTGCTAAATTCTGGTATAAAATCAATAATTTTGCTATCAATGAGGAAAAAACAGAATACATCTACTTTTCTCTTAAAAATGATCAACCCACTGATGCTTATAAAACAGTCAAACTCTTAGGCATCCATATTGACAACAGACTAAGCTGGGATAACCACATTACACAACTTTGTAAAATATTGGCTAGAATAACCTGTCTCTTGAGAAAACTTGGATCATGTGTGAGTTTTAACACTTTAAAAATGACTTACTACGGTTTGTTTCACTCACAGCTGATTTATGGTTTGCGTCTCTGGGGTGGTTCACACTTAGCTCAGAAAGCATTTAGTTGGCAAAAGAAAGCTCTTAGAGCCATGCTAGGATTGCAAGATCATGAATCCTGTAGGGATCACTTTTCCAATTTAAATTTGCTTACACTGCCATCTATGTACATTCTTTGTAATTTAATTCATACAAAAAACAACCTCTTAAAATTTTCTAGCTATTCTCATCCATACAACACAAGACACAAAAACAACCTAGTCACACCTCAAATCAGACTTTCAAAAACTTTAAATAGCCATTTTTACATCCAACATATTTTCTTCAAAAAGCTACCCACTTGTTTTCGTGAACTACCTTTAAACCAATTTAAAAGAAAAATTACTGAGTTTTTAAAATCGAAACCATTCTACACGCAGGAAGAATTTTTAAATAGTGACTTATCATGTTTAGACTCTAAATAGGATATTGTATATATTGAAATTTATAATTGATGTATGATCTATTTTTAAGTACTATTGTAACAATGCCTATTACAAAATGTTATGTTTAATGGCTGCAATAAATCTTATACAGCTTTATTAAATTATGCTAAGCCAAAACTCCACAACACTAAATAAAAACACTATAATTTTTGTTTGAGTTTGACTTGAACTATACTCAACACAATTATGTCATTATTGTCATTGTGTGACAAACACTGACAAAAGGTGATACGAGCAGGCAATGCACGAGCAGAAATACCACTGCTTTAGTTGAGGTTCTACAGACAACTTGTCCAGCTTACCACTGGTTAGCGGCCAACCTAGTACTGTGTGTGATTTTCATTTTATAGGTTTTTACAGATAATTTTTACGTTCAAATAATACCTATAACCGTTATTTAAAGTATTGATTTTAAGAAATCACAAATTATTTGCTACTTTTACTTTACAGCAAACTTCTTAAATTAGATCATATGATATGGTTTCAGCTCTGAAGTGGCCCGTTACATCAATGAAGACAGCTACGCTCTCATCTTTGGAGTAAACACTTTTGTGGGCCTTATCCTGCAGACAGTCTTGACACTGACAGTAGCTGGTGAAGGAGGTTTTGAAATCCCCATCAGAAGCCAGGTAGGCCTATTATACAAATTTAAAATGTTTCATTAATGTTCACTTGAAAGATTTGCATTATATCTTCATCTTATTCCATTTCTCCAATCAACCATGCTACAGACTCTGTAATAGTTTAAGATCCCATCCTAGCTGAGCGGTCAACGTCACACCAGAAACAGTTAAAATCACAAACATAAGCAGATATGATCTTTTCCTAGTAAGTCCTGGATCTCTACTGTGGTGCCCTCATTTTCATTGGAGAAAGTCTATATAAAGGCCCAGAAGGCTCTGGTTGGGAGGACTGCCCGGATCTAAGGACTCGAAAACACTGATAGACCGATAGACCTATGTAGATTCATTGAAATTGAGACGGAACCCTCCTAACACTTGTGGCTGGACTGTCAGGCCCTGGCCCAAAAGTAGCTGAAATGTCTAGGAAGACCGCAACTTAAACTAAGGAGATGAGAGGAATAGACATCTCACAGCTCTGAAGGTTCCCCTAAATCCTAGGGCTGTCAGGTTGAGCAGAGGAATGCTACAAAAGATCAGCAGTTCGAATAAGCTAAGGGTAGAATTACAAACCTCCACCCCCTAAAAAACCCAGCCACCTATTAAACAGTACTGAGCACTAACAGGTAGTCCGTTGAACACAAGAGATCAGTAGCTAATGGTGAGACACTGTCAGAAGGTAGTGCCAACCGTGGCCTCATAGCTCAGTGTACATCCTAACTAGGTGGGGATTCAGCTACATTGTACCTGAACTCAATGAACAAATGAACAAATCATTTATAATAGTATCAGGTTTTGAAATAGAAACCTAATTAAAACATAGCCACCTATAATAGTTATACGTTTATATATTTCTGTTATAAGTAAAAAAAAAAAAAAAAAAACAATTAAATTATCTACTCCAATCAGTTTTGATGATAATAACCAGTAGTTTTAGATGACATCTACATCAACAACACATGTGGTATATATCCCGTTTTCCTACAGTAACCTAACAATGTACATGTTCTCTCACTGATTTGAGAAAGCAAAGTGCCCAATTCACTCATCAGTGAGACAATGTTAACATTGTCTCACTCTAATTACTTTGTCTCATTCACAACAGATTTGCAACTTGAAGGCATGAAATAGTGAGCGCGAAACATGCAGACAAGATCGTATGCGCGCGAAATACGTTGGCAGCACTGGCTGTAAATCAGCTGGTCAGCTGTTGTACTGTTGTATCATTAAATGGCATATTAAAAGTTCACTTCTGTGTTAAAATATGTTACGTTTCTTTTCCAATTTATTTGTTTAATGGTAACTGTAGGAAAAATGTAATGTGCAACTCGAGTGCAAAGTGCAATTGCCTCACTCGAGAAACCATTCCTCACTCGCCTATGGCTCGTGAGTAAGTATTTCTCTCGAGTGAGTCAATTGCTCATTTTGCTCACTAGTTGCATAAATAACTATTCTTCTCCAGCATGAATGATTATTAGTCTTTCTCCTTTAGATATCTGTTTCACATATCCTTGGCTGGAATTGTCGCTCTAAGATTTATTTTGGACGTGTGACGAAAGAATGTAAGTTTTGACCAAATATACTATAGGTCTTTTTTCTTCCCTGTACTTTTTAATTTTTTGTAAAAAATAGTCAATTCTTTTTTGGACAATATCAGGCTTCTGAATCAAGTTTTTTCTATTACTTATGGTTTTTTGCCACTTAAATCCAAATTTCTTGATTATCTGCCATAAACTAGTGTTTTGCCTTGCAAATTTTTACTTTCTACCAATTTTAAACAAATTCCATCTACAGTTGGACATCTTTTTTCGTCAATGTAGAAATTGTGTAAGGTTCTTCTCACTAGTGCTTGGTCAAAATCGTCTATATCAGCAATATAGCATTTTTTATTTCTTTTCTTATGAGGTGTCACAAAAGACTTACTTGCACCCGAATCGACTACAGCTTTTTCCCTTTTAATTCGTTTTACTGTACTGTACTTATTGATGTGCCCGTAGCCCTGGCCGTTCTCTCCTGACACTTTTGAAGGGGAATGGTTACTGAGCTGTTTTCTGCTTCAGATGACATTAAATTTAAAACATTGGTAATAACCTCTTTGGTCTGACTATGAATTTTTTTGTTCTTGACTTAGGCACAATGGGAGTCATTATTTTTACTTTCACCACTCAAACACTGACATAAACTATGACACAACAAAGTACAACACTGAAAACGATGAACAGCGGTAAGCATAGATGTTAAAACAGCAATGATTCGTTCAACCAAAGGAGTGGATAGATAGACATACAGCAGGCGGCTGACAGCGAGTGATCGCCGAGCGGATGTTTTCAGGACTGTGTAGTACAAGGTAGCGCATGCGCTGAACAACCTCCCCACTCCGAGTCAGGGGCTGCTGTTCAAATTACAACCGCCATCGCAGCTCAAGATATACCGCGACGACTGTAGGTGCCGAGACTGCTTTTTAGAAAAACCCCAATAAACAAATCCAACAAATAAGACTTGAAAAGATCAGTCTAGGTGAGAAAAAGTCCCAAAGCCATGGTAGTTTATGAATTATTCTTGGAAAATACTATATTAGGCCAGTCAATAACAGCATTCAACATCGCAAACGCGCATGTATCTACGATTTTTTTTTATTTTGTTAGGTCCCCTAAGAGTAGTTTATAACCAAGTTTGCAACCCTGAAAACCCTGTGCTACTCCCATGATACTTGAAAAACTGTAAAATTCTGGCTATTTTTTGTTTTATTGAAAAAAAACTAACTGAAGGAAGCGTTTATCAGGTATATGTGCCCTATACTTTTTTAAAGATAACTAAATTTGCAACAATTGGAACCCAGTTTGAGCCCATTAAGTCCATTTCTTGCGGATATACAGTTAGTAAAAAGTAGGAAAATATTTTCAAACATTGAAAGATTATCGGTAGGCTCATTTGCCATGATGCGTACAGGCTGAAGTAATGATCATAGAGAGAAGTCTTTGGGAGCGTTTTGTAGGGAATTTAATAAGCTTTAATTCAATTCCAAAGTTGTGTGTCTTTTGTCTTACAGTTTTTCTTTTGTCTACACACAAAAATTTAAAACATAAAAATATCATATTTTGCGTAAATGTTGTAATTGGATCCTTCACAAAACGACGCTCTGATAAGTTCTGGTCTGGTTTGTGGACAGACTCGACCATGGAACACGTACTGATGAGGTCCATGAAAAGCCAGGGTGGGCTAACTCATGGTCGGGGAATATCAAGCAGTGTGCTGGCGCGCTGGTCAGTAGGGTTGGTTTTCATGCTCTACATTTGCGAAGAGGTGGAACGTTTCACTGAAACTATGACTCTAACATCAGAACAGCACATTGATATGAGGGCATCCCAAATTGCGAGAGACACTGCAGATACCAAAAAAATAAAGATCTGGTTCAACACCCACCCTCCATTCCCAGTCAGCGATCGCCTATTTTCCATCCACAGTGGTATCATCGGAGGCCCTGATATAAACTGCCTCTTATCTTAAGAACTGGGAGCAGGAGGAGTAAAACAAATTGTTGGTAACAACTTTGGTAAAGTGACTTTTAAAAGAAAGGACAAAGTGAAGACGTTGACGTCAGGCACAATGTCTGTAAAAGTATTCAACAAGAGAGTTGATGTTGATCTCCTTATCATATTCCAGAGGGTCTGCGTCACAAAACAATCAGATGAACAATTGAAGCAGCATTTTGCGTATGAGCTATCACCGTATCCACTGTCCTTATTCATTGAAGAAGGAATGCACAAGGGCACAAAATCTTCCTTCTATTCAGCATTTACACCGCTCACTAAAACATAATTCCAGGAAACGAAGCGTTCATAGTGATTGATGGTGGTTACATCTTGCACAAGGTTATCTGGCATCGAAATGATTCAGTCAGATCCATTGTGGTGGATCAGCTGAGTGCCTGTGACGCTCTACTTCTCTCTCATGCCAAACGTTTTGTTTGATGAACCAGCACCCATCAAAGTGTCCCAAGCAAAAATGCTCTCAAATGAATCTAACGAACACCGACTGATCACCATGTTGTGTACTGAATTTGAGATGCATGGTATTTAAATACATCAATCTCAAGAGGACGCCGATGCTAGTGAGGACTGCCCTCTCCAAGAGTTCATCGTTCGATCAGGATTTTATCATTGGGGAGGATGACGACCTACTGTTGCTCCTCAATGGATTAAGCTCTGGAGACTGGACCGACGAACGTGTACTTCCAGAAAAGCGGGAGAGGTGGATCAGAGTGTGTCCAATATCCAGCAAATTCTTTCACTTGTAGAGGAATGCATGTTCCACGGGAGATGGGTTTGTTCCTGCATGCTATTAGTAGGTGTGACACCACATCTGCCTTAGCTGGCAAAACAAGATGAAGTGTCATAAAATACATCTATAAAATGTCAATTTCACATTCTTGCACTCTTTAAAGAAATAAATAATAACTGTAGTCAATGTACCTACATTGATGACATCATTAACGCAAAGTCTATTTTAATATTTTTTTAATTTTTTTTAGGAATCTATAAGGCCTAGACACACCTTTTTGGAATTAAATTAAAGCTTATTAAATTCTCTACAAAATCTTGCCTAAAGAAAGACGTTTCTCTATGACCTTTACTTCAACCGATACGCATCTTGGCAAATGAGCCTATAAACGATAATCTTTCAATGTTTGAAAAAAGATTCCTATTGTTTACTAACTGTATATTCGCAAGAAATGGACTTAATGGGCTCAAACTGGGTTCCAATTGTTGCAAATTTAGTTAACTTTAAAAAAGTATCGGACACATATACCTGATAAACGCTTCCTTCAGTTAGTTTTTTCAATAAAACAAAAAAATAGACAGAATTTTACAGGTTTTCAAGTATCATGGGAGTAGCACAGGGTTTTCAGGGTTGCAAACTTGGGTATAAACTACTCTTAGGGGACCTAACAACATATAAAAAAATCGTAGATACATGCGCGTTTGCGATGTTAGCCTTTTTTCCTGTATATATTGACTGGCCTATATTATCATTTTTTTACTGTAAAAACCCACCCTACAGAAAAAAACTAGATTTTTAAAAATACTTAAATTTTTTTTTTTTTTTCAGTTTGTGGTGTATGGAGCATACTTCATTGTTCTGGGAGTGGTCTATGCAGTCAAGTCTGTGTTCAACATGTGTTCTCGATAGTTGAGTGTAAATTGTTTTAACTTCTTACAAAACTTACCATTTTACTTTGATAATGTTGATGTTTTTAGTTTCTTTAGGTTTGAAACAGAGTTTAGATAAGATATTGCTCAGTAAGTTTAACGATTTTATCATGGAACCAATTCAATGCTCAACAATCACAGTTTGTGCATATAAGTTTAGGACGTTGGCCAGTTACTCAACGTTAATATTTTTTAGTTGTTTTCTTGTTTAGTTTTTTACTGTTGTTATAAATAAGTTCATATTGTTAAGGAATAGTATATTACGTTACTAGCCCGGTAAGAGGTGTTTTTCTATGCGAGCACGAAAGTTCCGGGATTTTTGTGCGAGTACGGTAAAGCTTACCGGGCGAGTAACGTACGATACTTTACATCATACTCCACAGAAAAATTAGTACACTATTGAAATATTTTTATATTTCAGAAAATAAAATAGGGCGTTGCTATTAGCTGTTTATTTCATCAGCTGACTAAGGGCACAGTTAAAACTTTTACCGTACAGTGCACGATAAAAGTACATAACGTTACTTTTCCGTGTGTATGCACGGCAAAGGGCAACTTTCCAGCCTATCAAAACGGATGGAAAAGTACCTGCTTCTGTGTAGTATGATGTAAACTATTTAACCATTGTGAACTAGCTCAGTAAAGTGTAATTTTTTTATCATTGCCTACTGAGCCATCGAATTTAAGTAGATTAAGTTACACACTATGCCGTCCAAAAGTTTCTATTCTTGTATCAACTGACTATTAATTTCAGTATTACAAATTCATTTTCTGTTCTTGCAAAAACTTAAAATTTGTAAAATTTTCATTATTTCAAACCATGCTTTATGAATTTACATCATTGACTATTGGATACAGAAGAAATGATCCCAGACAGTAGATCCCATTAGTATTAGTCCTCTTTAATCTTCATGACTGGAAAAAATGATGACATGATGACACTTTGCAATCTTTCTCTACTATACTGACAACATCTCCTTCTATTCTTCTGATGTCCTTTATGATTTGATCCTTCCAATGGTTCTTTGGGATGATTTGGCTATCCAAAAATTCACCTTTCTTTCATCAGAACTAAGTCTAAATCACATTTAAATACCAGATCTTCTGTAGGATAACAAATGTTTCTATTTTTACATCTTTAAACATTTACTGTAGAATATGTAATAGAAGTATGGAATATGTATATGTATGTACCTAGTTGAGAATATTGAATATGAGGAGTGTGCAGAGCATTGCAGACAGTCAAAAGAAGTATATTTATCTATCAATGTGTATACCAGTGACATATCTCGTCAGAAAGATCCACTTTTCCCCTTTGTGTTAGTTGCTCTAATATATTTTCTACCACATTACTGCATCAGTTTGGATGAACAAACTAAAAATCAGATCCCTATACCCTTTTTTAGGACGCTGGGCATGAGTCCTGGACTGTTTTTCACATTACTTCAGGCTAGACCTAGGTGTTGCGGCATTATCACTTAGATAAAATCCATTGGTGATTTGGCCTGATTTTAACCCGGGACTTCAGGGACCAAAGTCCCGCGCTCTAACCACTAGACCAGCTTGCTCCCCATGGATCCTTATAAAATCTCCTTAAGATCCTTATACCTAGTGATAAAATGGGTTTCCCGTCAATAAACAAATAAATAGATATATCCCACCAATATGTAAATCCTCCCTTATCTTAGCTGTTCTAATTTACTCAGTGCCACACACTATGTTAGTTCAGATAATCCTCTCGCTTAGTCAAAGTGAAATGGAATTTCATTCATTAAATTTTATCTAAAAATAGTTATTTTTGTATTATAATAACACAAAGTTTGTCATTGCCGCTCAAACAGTATAAAAAAATGGTTTCATACAGTTTGAGTTTTTGAAGATAGCCATCATTGATGTTCTGCAATGGTTCTTGTTCTTGCATTAGGGTGCATTTATTAACCTTTTCCTTAACATTTAATTTTGTGAATGTCCTAATCATGAATGATGAAATGTTAGAGCTTTGTTAATTATTTACAGGGAAGATTTTTTCAAGTTGTCGTCAAATACTCAGGTATACTATTAATATATATGTAAGTATATGTTGAAAAATGTGTCTTTATCTACTTTTTGAACATTTAGCTTTATTGTGTTAGGCTAGCGGCAAGCAGTTTATTTAATTGTTTTTTATTAGAACGTCCATAGTTTTGAAGCTTTTTTTGCAATATACTTAAAATATAATTATTTAACTTTATATTAACTTAAATCATGTATGTATTATTTAAAAATCTTAGTGCGGTCTTTGGCAGTTTTTAAATTCTCTTGTCAAGCCCTGGTTATTCAGTTTTACTTGTACGATTAATGATTATTGTTGTCAATCATAACTTACCTGTCCTTCCTATTATTTAAAAAATTATGACATTTAATTATGTTTTATTTCCGTAGACTATGTTAAGAAGGGGTTTAATTAATATATTTCGAAATAATAATTGAATGTATGTATAGAATATTCTCTATTCTGTCATGGGGTCATTATCACTTATTATTGTCAACAATGTATTGTCTTCCTAAAGGCCCCTAGAAGGGTTATAAGTGACATTCTGCAAAAAAGTGAGATAAGTGCATGGTTAAACTGGAAATGTATTATTCTTTTTAGTAGCGAATGGAGCTAAGTGATAACTCCATCCAGTGCTGCTTTCTAGCCGCATATCACATAAACTCCAAGCGAAATATTACAAATGTTTGGTGGAGAAGAGATTCAAGCGCAATTGGACCCCTAGTCTACTGTGTAAGTATTTTCCCTTTCTGTCATACTTTTACTTTTTAGAAGTAAAGGGGTCCAAGTGCGTCAGAGTAACATTGGTATAGGTTACCAATATAGATATTGTCAATAATTTTGAATATTTTTGCTTCTGCAACGAATAAACAAAGACTACAGCTACCAATCTGACAAAGAAAATAAATGTGAAAAAAATCATTGCAATTACCGTGTAGGCTCAACTTTGAGCTCAATTTACTCAAATTTACTTTTTGTCACTTATAACCCTTGCATTCTAGGGGCCTTCTATATCCTAGCCTTAAATACTACAAAAATTAAACTGTTCTATTTAAATATTAAAGATGAAGTAAAATGGGTACAGATATAATCTTGTATTGTGATAGTCTCTATCTGATCCTTTGTCTGGATCAACTCGCTAGAATCATGTGTTGTCTCTATCTGATCCTTTGTTTGGATCAACTCGCTAGAATCATGTGTTGTCTCTTCTGGTCCTTTGTCTGGATCAACTCCCTAGAATCATGTGTTGTCTCTATCTGATCCTTTGTTTAGATCAACTTGCTAGAATCATCTGTTTTTTCTATCCGATCCTTCATTTAGATCAATTTGTTAGAATCATGTGTTATCTCTTTTGGTTCCTTTGTTTAGATGAAGTCTATAGTGTACAGTTCAGTAACCACACACAATTTTACAGTTGTCAGTATGGTCGGATAACACAGATGGTTGGATAAATGAAGGTCATTTCATCAAGACTCTTCTGTATTGTATATTTTTTATTAAAACAGAACTGTACTGACGGAACTCTCTCTCTCATCCTCATTTGTGCTGGCCACACCGTGCATTTTAAGGTATACTTTACTGTAAATAAAAAGTAAAAACACACTTCTGCAAAAATACTGTACTGCTTTTTGCTAAGAAATTATAAACGATTGGGACCGCATATAGTAAAATGACTATCTGTACTTGATATCTCTTTGTGAACAGTTAGTCCACGGAACAATAACACTACTGACTAAAAAATAAAACTATTAGACTTGGTAACGGCAACAGGGGCCAGTGGCGCACCCAGGAGGGGGCTTTGGGGGCTTAAGCCCCCCCCCAAGGACCTAGGGTTAATTTTTTTCGATGGCCAGGAGTCAGCAGTATATACATAAATGTTTCATTTGTAATTTCAGAATGTAATTTTTAAAATATCATTAACTTTAAAACTATTCTTACAACAGGATTTAAATTAAATACAGCCAGGAGCACGCGTTGTGTAACGAGTATTTTTTAGGCCTATGTAGACAAAAAGAGACAGAACGGCTCACCTGCCTGCCTCATAGTGTAGTGACTAGTGATTGTCAATGCTACTGCACTGCCACTGCCTATGTGCCGTTGCCATTAGCGACCAGCGCTAGGCTAGGCTAGCGCCGCTAGTTCTAGTTACTCCAATGATCACTTGACCTTGACGCGCTCGCACTATGTGCTGTTTTGTTGACATCGTTGAATTTTGGATTTTTTCCTTTTTTCCCCGAATAAGACCCCAAATCGAGCAGGGAGAAGGGAGGTAAAAATCTGCAAATTTTCAATCCGAACATTTCCCCGAAGTCCCGAACAAGACCAAGACCAGACAAGTTCTACCGACCGCGGTAAAAGGGAGTTTAGAGAGAGATGGAGAGCGTGTGTGAGTGAGAGCGCGTAGGCGGTAATAATAAAACAGTAATAAAACATGAAATAAAATAAAATGTTACAGAATGATAGTTTCGATTGCCTTTAACAATTTTTATGTTTATATTAATTTTGAATGAATTAAAGTATAACATCAATTACTTAATTCAAGTTAAACATCATTGGTACCGATATCATTGATTTAACGGTTTCAACTTTTAAAATACATTTTCAACTTTGACCAAACACAAGACAAAATTACAACATAAATTTCCATAATATATAACGGCAAAATATTACCCAACATTTATTTATTTTAGCAATTAAAGAGTGTAATTGCCATATTAAATTAGAACTATCAACGCTAGCGCAGGCGGCCGCTCGGTGCGGCGCTCGCGACGATGTACGGGGCAAAAATATACCGTGACACACTATCGTCATAGACTAACCAACACAAGGGAGTATGTTTTATCTATGCTATCGTACATCACTCCGTACATCGGACCGATCTACTCTTTGATCTTTCGCCAAAAAAACCGCCTCTAGAGCGCTCGTCTCCCTGCTCGGCCTGATGTCTGGTTCGCCGTCTGGATCGGTGTACGGACCCCTGACACACTTCGACCTCCCGTCTCCCTGCTTGGTTCGGGGTCTTGTTCGGAGAAAAGATCGATAGTGTGTCACCGTCTTTAACGTATTCGCACGAAAATCCCGCACTCTGCTATGTCTCGTGCGGTAATTGTCGCGCTCGCACGGTAAACACCACTTACCGGGCTAGTAACGTAATACTATTTTGTAGCTGAAGTTAAAAAAACAGCTGATACAGATTATTTTACTGTCAGATTTTTTATTTACGTGTATTTATTTATATTTACACTGCTAAAATTATAATTGTATTGTTTATTTCTTAAATACCAATATTGTTTTTTGTATAACATTCAATATCACATGTAAATTAATCAGATAGTTGGTTTTAGCTTACTAAATTACCTGACGGCAATGTAATATCCATTCCTTTATTCCAATATAGTAATACTACTAATACTAAGAACATCCAAAAATCCGATCAAAAAATCTCTTTTATTTGTCCCTAAATAGCCTAAAAACGTGGGTTTACAGGTATAGTTTTCAAAATTTTTCCGGGGGTGGACCCCCGTTCCCCCCGCCGTACCCCCCAGACCCCCCGGCAAGCATACATAAGAAGCCCCCCCCAAATCAAAAGTCTGGGTGCGCCCCTGACAGGGGCAGATGAGAACCTTGCACAAACCAACTATGGCAAAATCAGTTAACATTGGAAATCCTAACAAATCATGAAATTGATTAAACTGTATTTGTGAAACCTATTCATGGCTCAAGTACGTATTTCTAACCACTAATATTTTCTGATTTTAAGCCATCATCTCAAAGAACGTAAAAATATGGTTAAAAAAGTAGAGACACAAAAGTGATTCTAGTTTATTCAGGTGAAAACAAGTCAGATAATCGATACCTGACTGTAAATAACTTTAAGCTCCTGTAGTAACGTAACGAATTAGGCAGGGCTGTTAAGAGCTCATAACAATAAAAAATTGGGCAGTGTAATTTGCTAATACTTATGCATTTTTAAATTAAACTAACTAGTACCTATTATTAAGAATTAAGTCAACTTTCGCACAAATCTGTATGTATTGATTTTTTTCATTTGTGGCATTTTTAGGTGTATTACTATATGGTTCTTTTTATAATGGATTCACCATTGTTATTGGCAAGTCTTAAGTATATTGTTAACTCTATCTAGTCTTAGCTGGGTCTATTGTTCCAGTATGAATTAAGTTTATTCCTGAGAACTGAAAGGAGTAGATTTGTGTAAATATCTATTGTGTACTTATTGGTCGAAAGTTTCACCTTGTGAATCAGTAGTGTGATGTAGCCCACTGTGTTAATCTGCAAAAGGTTTAGGAGTTGTAGGAATTAAAGAATGCAACCGAAGAATTTCAATTTAAAATGTGATCAAATTGTTTTTATATTTGATAATGATTAAATGTGTGTTGAAAACCGGTAGTCCAAACGACCCTTGAGTATGACATTTTCTAGGAAAATATCATAACTACAACACAATATTTTATCTTCTCGGTTATGCTTTTTTTTATGTTAAATATAGTGAACTTCCAGAATTGGTCTTGGCAGCCAATCAATACCAACTAGAATTGACATTTTAAAATGATAATTTCCTACGGTGTTTTCAAGTGTTACACTTGGAAACTCTATAGGCAATTGCCATCAAAGAATATTCCAATTTTAGAATATTTATTATTAGTTTTGTAGCAGCCAACTAACCACTGTGATTTACCAATGTGCCAATTTTTCTTAGCTAACCCTCATGATTTTACTTGAATCTTATGAGAGTTATATCTTTCCAATGTGAAACTACAAGATGTAAACTGTACCCTGTACCGAGATATAACATCACCATACGAGTATAGTCTAGTCGTCGGTGTTGTACAAACTGCGCCTTGCTGCAAAACAAACCCTTTACTTTCATGTTAGAAGAGTTAGTCTTAAAATTAAGTTAAAATAAATACCTAATAAATTGAAAAAATTATATGTGCATTATATTAAAAAATATTAAAATTTCAAAGTCAATCCATTAATCTCTTATTGAATTTCTAATAAATTTTGATGTCAATATCTAATTATATCCCTTTAATTTTTCTGTTTTTATTTTAGATTTATAAAATAACTAATGAGTCAAGTATTTAAGTTCACATTCATCAACAAATTTGATATGTGCCATGATATAGTACAATTTTCAACCTTTTTTAACCAGCAAATTCCTAACCTAATTATTGTCATGAATATTTTAACCACAGCAACATATTTAGTTTTGCAAATACGGTACTTAGTTTGAGCTTAAACAAAACTTGTTTAACAACAGGCGATATTATAACCATGTTCTTGTTTGCGTAACAAGAGAAAACTATTTTTTTTTTTTTTTTTTTGTATGAGGGCTATCCGTAAATTAATGTCTCCTTTGAGCTCCAATCTGAGACCAACATCTTGTTTCTTACTTAATTCACTACTAGTCCCATCCCCTATGGGACTAGTAGTTTTGTTATAGTGTTTGACAGTCCCACCAAGCAAAATCCCCTACTGGGATTAGATTCCTGTGGTCTCAGTCATCAACCACTATTGAAGTAAATCACCAGCTAACTGATGTGAATGAAGAATCAAGTACAATTTGTTTGGAAATAGGTATTGTGATTGTATGCAAGGGGTGGAGGAAGTTTAGATTCTTAAACATTTGCAGGATGTTTTTTGTGTTGTAGGCCGATTTTTGTCAGTCTTGTTTGAATCAGTGGTTAAAGGAATTTTGCCTGCGGGTAGCGGTGTGACTAAACAAAAGAGATTGCCGAGCTAATATGTGATGTCTCTATAAGACTATTAAAGAATACGGTCAGATCCAGAAGTCTGCAACTCGCCGATCAGCAAACAAAGTTTCCTAAAATTCAATTTCTGTATCGATGGAACCTGATGAATAGCAGTTACCAGCCTTGTTGTGAAAATCTATAAGGCCTTCTGATGCCTCCCTATGCCACTTTTGCAATCAACCAGCAATAGAATCAACATGGATTGACTGACCTCTTTCCTACAGAAACCTAATAACAGAACTCGATTCATTCTTGGCGGGAGCATCAATTTTCTTTCATTACGTTTCCTATTACTATGACTAAATGTCCCATAGGGGTGATAAAAGCTTAAAATAGCAGTGGATAAAGTGAGGAACACAAAACACAACGTTGGTATCAGAATTGAACTATCTTCCTTGGCTGTGGCGGAAACTTGATGGAGACCTTAATTTACAGACAAATGTTCATGTTTTTTTTTTCAAGCATCAATCTTATTGTGCAAACTTGTTGACTAATGGGAAGTTAGTAATTAAAATTGTACTCCCATTTCAGTTTTGGGAATTGCATTTCAGTATTAATTTTGTGCGATAAGGATGTTTTACCAAAAGTTATCTTGATTAAAGACGTAATTTTTCTGTAAATAAAGTTGTGTTGGCGTGAATGTGATAGCTATATACTGTATATTGAATAGATATTCTGCGATAGCGGGCTAAATCGTTTGCGTTATACAAGCTGAGTAAGCTCACGCCTATTATTTCTTTAAACGTTATGTTAATGTCAATCAATTTCACTTTTCCGTCAATTTTCTTATTACAAAATTTCCTTTTTCAGTAATAACTTGAGGTTTAGAAAAGGTTTTTTTTTTTACAAAGAACTTTATACCACAAATCTGGATGAAAATATGTTTTCTAGTTTAATTTTGTTATTGTTTACAATTTCAGAAATGTTACAGCATAAGTCAAAATAATATTTATTGGTTTATTTGTGGTAGATTCTTGTTAACTTTTAACACTACTAGTATAGATTTTTACCTTCAAGTGTGAGGAAATGTCCACTATGTAGCCTTACAAAAACCACAGCTATTCATTAATTTTATTTCTCAGTAATTTTCCAGTTCAAGATAAAATTTAACACACGTTTATAACCCTTGGCGAAGTTTTTCGTGTCAATGAAAGAGGCGAGGAGAGAGGCTTTCGAGGTGTGTGACAGGGTACAGTTTATATTGCCTTTTTTTCAGGGTTGGTGGTCAACCCTCTTATTCTACCGACAGGAAGGCGCAGTTAGTTTACATTCAGCCTTATCATCGACTAAACTCAATATTACGTTTGTTTTAATCCAATAACAATTAAATGATGTATATGATTAATTTTGTATCTTGTAGTATTGCGTATACACACTATTAGCTTATGATATGCCAAAGGCCTTGTATTATTCATTTTACTTATATCATAATTTTATTTTAATCACATCTTTGCTATAGTTTATCACTGTATTGTTATTACATTTTTTAAATTGTTTTAAAGTCATTTTATCTTTATATTCCACAATTTTTTTAAGACTCAGTTTTTAAGTATGAGAATCGGATTAGTTTGTCACAATATTGTATACAGCTCAAAAATATAACACATCTTGTGTCAATCCATGCATTGCTCATATTTAGTTTTCTAAAATCGATTTATCGTATCGAGGGGTTTGCAATAATGTTAGAAACAGAGTAACATTTTATAAATTGATCTTACATATATTGTTTTAAAACTGGTTGTAATAAAATAAAAGACAAAAAACAATCTAACATTTATTTTAAGCCTAACCCATCCAAATAATACATATTATTTATAAAATCCACATTTTCCTTGACTAAATCAGGCGTTTTATGTTTAATATTCTTATAAAAGATGAAAAGTTAGAAAATTTATGTCAAAAATGCATACATTATTGTGTTTTAGCAAATTTCCCTATAGTAGCTATTGCTGTCGACGGTAAGACCTGGGCCCGGGACCGATTTAATTTTTCATTTTTATCTCCTCAGAGACTAAAAACACTATTCGTTCAAATTGTTATATATATGTGTGTGTATTTATATTTGTGTATGTGTATGGGTGTGTCCATGAATATGATAACTCAGGAAATTTTGGTCTGATTTTTATGAAATTTGGTTTGGAGGTTTGAAGGGAATAGTGCTTCAAGGGGTAAATATGAGTTTTTCTTATTTTTGACCCTCAAAATATAAAACTTCCTAATTTTATCTAAACCATTTTGAGGAACTTAAAAAAACAAATAATTTAGTATACTGAAGTGTTTTTGTGCGGTTGTTTGTTACGGAGAAAATAAAAAAAAAAGTCAATTAACAATTCCTATGTTATTCTTTTATGAAGAATATGTAAATTGTTGTAGTTTGCTTGTTTATGGATATATTTTGATAAAACTCGGAAAATTTATTTATTTAAGCTACTGTATTAATATTTTACTAAAAACACACTTTAATACCCTTCCTGTAGCAGCAAACCTAAACTGTACTCGTTATACCTAATGTAATTTAAATAGAATTAATTGGAAAAACCAATCAGACAAATAGAAATTTGCTTAGTCTGCAGGTTTGCTGTGGCGGGGAGTATTGTTATTTATTTTATCTGTGTATATAAGTAGGCCTAGATGAAATAAAAAAAATATCAATGATAACCTATGAAATGACCGGCTCAGGTCGCCGGAATTTTATCCCCCTCTGGAATTTAACTCCCTGTGCTATGCTAACATCACTATAACGTAGTAACCTGAGCGCTCTAAAGTTTGTTCGCGGTTCCCCCGCGGATTTTGGAGTCCAATGAAAATAGACAGAGCGTGATAAATTAGATTAGCAATAAAAAACTGAATTTTACCCCCTGTCCATATAACTAGCGTTTAGGCAACTATAGATGTATGGCCCGGATTTTTACCCCCGGAATTTTACCCCCGGATTTTTACCCCCTGGAATTTTACCCCCGGAATTTCACCCCCGGGATTTTACCCCCTGTGCAGATATAGAAATTAGTGAGATCAATTCATTTTATGATTTTAATTTTCATTGAATAGTAAATACCGTATTTTATTATTAAGTAGCCTTTCTTAATTCATTTGTTTGTAATCTCAACTAAGTAAACAGGATTTGCTGTTTAATTTTAATAATTGAGTTTCAGGATTCGACTTTTGGGGCCAACTAATAATTAATATGTATGTAAAAAAATTGAGTAGCCCATTTCAATAATAATTGGGTTACGACCGTTGATAAAAAAATTTTTTTGAAGAAAATTAATTATTGTCACTAATTTCTATATCTGGCCAGGCGGTAAAATTCTGGGGGTAAAAATCCGGGATTGTAAATAAAAAATCTGGGCCGTAAATTTTGAGCTGACCTCAAAAAGGAGTAAAAGTTCTTTACTCAATAAATAAATCAAATTTTCAAATAAATAAACTTGTTATCGTTTATATATAATGTTGTAAAATTCCGGCCCGTACACTCTAGGTTTTATAATTTCATTCATTCTGATTAAATTCACAAACGTGAAAATATGCGTTTCACTTTTTAATATAATAACTTAATTAATTTTTAATTATTTAATAACTTAAATAACCTTGATCAAAAATTTGGTCCAACCACTAACTTAGACCATTTTATAATATCAAAGAACTCTTTGAGGTACCATCATCCAAACTAAAATCAGTTTTCTGTTAAGATACTGCGGGTAGGCTAAAGTTTTCACATGTTTATTATTCATGTCTTAGTAATCTGTATATTCTTATTTACTTTGTGTAAAGTATTTGCAGCTTAAATGTTTTATATTAACTGCGTTTTTAGCACCTAAAATACCAAAATTTCCGGGGGGAGGGGGCTCTGGACCCTCCTATCCTGGGGGGTATTCCATCCCCCCCACCGGTTTGTGCTCCCCCAAATGAAATCCTGGCTACAACTGCAAACAACAAAATACGATAATTAATGTTTTTGTTAAATATAAAGTGTATCTGATGTATTATACGCTATACGAATCCACATTGACAAATAATGGGATTGCATTATCATTTCGAGACACTATACATACGGCAACTGGTAATGGCACCTTCATAATTCACCTGATAATTTTTAAACAACATGGCGATATACAATGTGCTAATTCCCTTATAGTTTACTTGTTTGCCTAGAAAACTTTTTATGATTAACTATAATTGTTATATTGGCAGACATATTGCATGTTACAGTCCTGTTGTTATCAATACATTGTCTTACATGCTTTACATCTATAATTAAGAATTATTTTTTAATACTTAGACATGTATGTAGGCAATCTCATTATATGGATTACTCTTTTAAATCCAAACTAATATTTTACCAAAATATGTCGGATTATTTTACAAAATCAAAGCTAAAAAATGCTTAAAATCCGCTTTTCAGAAAACCTGCTGATTACTTAATGAAATTATTTCATACTAATTGGTTTCATATTACTTGTCAACAGTTCCAACTTGTAACTTTTATTCAAGTGTGTTACATATTCCGAGCTGACATTTTCAAACACATAGTCCAGGAATAATCATTAAAAGATTCGCTTGTATAGCTTCGTTGTTGGTTTACACACAGAAGAATTGTGAAGATTTTATGTGTTTAAACAGTTTATCAGAGATTGTCAATATAAAAAAGGGTACATAACACTTACTAACTTAATACATAACATACTAAATTCAAATCAAAATTTAGCCGTTTGTTTTAAAATTTGATACTCCCGTATTTTATGGGTTTCCATGGGAAAATCACTATTGCAAAATCAAAATGTAAAAAAAAACATAGATTAGTCCTCACATACCAAACTTCATCAAATTCGGACCACAGGTGTAGTTTGTAGCTCTGTAAACATCCACACACACACAGACATCACTTCGAAAACCACTTTTTTGGTTCAGGGGGGCCCAGACGGGTGTATCCACCCAAGACTCAGACTCAAAAATGATGATGAAAACATACTTTCTCCATATACTATGGTATAGATGGATAAAGTAAAAACACCACATACCATTTGTTATAAAATTAGAAAAGTGAATACTGCAAAATCAGCGAGCAACCGTTGCGAACACATCTCCAGCGATCGCGATTTTCAGGATAGGCCTATATATTTTTTACCCATTTGCATAACATTAGAGTTAAAGAGTGCTTAGAATTGTAGCCATGGGGAAGGTAAAAAGTACTTTTTGACCAACGTTAATAGTATTGTATGGGATGAAATTAATAAATTTGCCAAATTTGTTCAATATATATTCATAAACAAGTAAACTACAATAATGTTCTTTTACTCCATAAGAATAACATAGGAATTAAAATGTACAGCTATTTGGAATTTTCTCCGTCCCCTTTAATTGTACAGTAAAACACTTCAAATACACAATTATTTGTTTTTTAAGCTCTACACTATGGCTGTAATAAAAATTGGACGATTCCATTTATCTAATAAACAAATTTGAAAACGTAATTCTTGAACAATTTTAAACTCCATAATACTTTGTTTCTCGATCTCGCTGGTTCGCGAACTCGTAGTATATCCCAACCTACACGTTCAATTCAAGCCAAATGTCATCAAAATCGGACCAAAATTACTTGAGTTATCGCGGACGTTATACATATATACAAATTTGAACGAACAGTGTTTTTGGCCTCTGGAGAGATGAAAATGAAAAAGTAATCGGTCCCGGGGCTAGGTCTTAACGTGCCACCTACGGTACTCGTAGCCACTTTCCTATAGGGGAATTCCGCTAATTAAATAACTATCTATACGTAAAATGCAATCACCGCCCTAATCGCGGTGATTGCAGAACGATAAAGAAATAGTTTTGAAATTTAAAAATGCTTTGCATTCTTTGTAGAATTGTAAACATATTTTTTAATACTCAGACAGTGGTAAAAATGCGATCTATTTTTTCATTTTATTATATGCAGAGTTAATTAATTATTTAGTTTTCAAAATTAACCCTAATTTAAGCTTAGTTTGGTGTCTGAATTATATAAATATAAAATTAATACAGTGTGCTCTTTGTGTCTGTATGCAATTCATTTTTCTTTTATTAATGCGATTTTGAATTGAATTATTGTGCCGCGACCGGCGCAATCACGGGCTACATCGCCACATGGGCGTACTGAAACTGCCCCTCATAATACATACTGAAACTGCCACAGTAATTAGGAAGGGTTATAAGGGTGTTTTCAGGCAAAGCAGTAAGGGAATAGCCCAACTCCGCACGGTATAGTCACTTTTAAGTGTATACACTTTGGTGTGTAGTCCAACTCTATACTCGCCGTGGCCACATCTACAATGTAATCTCTACGCTACCCTGTTGTGCTCTCGCATGAAATATGAAGTGTTTAATACAAAATATTCTACATATACCGTGTGTCCCAAAATTAATGTTACACTTTTATTTGTTCATGACTACTTTATTCATTTGACAGGTTAGGTTTGGTTAGGTCTGGTTAGTAATAGGTAAATTCAAATGAAACATAAGTATACTCTTTTGTACAGGTTAACTTTATTTTATTAGTTACTGTGGTTTCTTACAGTTCTAAATTATGTACATTTATAACAATTTTAAACTTCAAATACAAACTCACAGCCCCCAGGGCTGAGAGAGCCTAAATTGACCACCGCGCGGAGTTGAGATAAGCCCGACAGAAACACTGAAATTGCCACAGCGTATTCCTCAGGTCAGGGGAGGTCAGTTTAGCAGCATGTAGGGAGAAACGGGAATGTGAAAATACCAAATTTCCCTTATTCGTCCCAATGACGATTTTGAAACACAACAATGCTCATTACTTAGTGCTTTACATCTCGCTACTTAGGAGGTTATACTAACTTTTTATTTTAATCAAGTACCAATAGTTTAGGTAACTTAAACCGATGAAGGCAAAAATAATTTTTATTTGGATGATTGAATTGTAGTGGTAGTGGTAGTGGTGGTAGGTTTATTGTTGGACCAATGGATAACAGCCAATCAGTTATGGTTTTCGTTGTTCTTACTAAACGTATTATATGTACGCTCTTAACCCGTTATAGTGCTGAGTACCAATCACCCTGTATTTACCGTGTGTCCTAATAGTAATGTTACACTTTTATTTGTTCATAGCTACTTTATTCATGTGACAAGTTAGGTTTGGTTAGGTGTTACAATTACATTACTGGTGTTAAAGAAATCTATTAGCTTATCTTTATTTATTAGATTTGAAAGTTACCTCGTATTTACACAATTTTAGGTTTAAAAATATACCAAGGTAGGCATCGCCGACTTTACACAATAACAATGTTATGTAACGCATAAAATAGGATACGTGTCTTGAAGTATAAATAAAACACAATTATTGATGTTTTAGGATTTCAAGTGTTATACAGGGTGTTTGTGAACTCTCTCGAAAAAATTCACAGGATTATTCCTTGGGTTAATACATAAATATTTTACATTATAAACATGGGTCGCCGGAGCCTCGTTTTCCGTCTGTCTGTCTGTATGCGTGTTTTTTATAAATAACCTTATAATTCGAGGTACAAACTTTAAATTTGACACACTTGTGTATTTTAACGTGGTACACAAACATGCAAAATTTCATTTCGATGACTATAGCCGTTTCAAAATGGTGGCCATCTAAAATCTTTGACCTCAAATTACATGAAAACCACTAGAGTTACAAAAATAACACAAGAATAACGAATGACAAGAAATCAAATGACACATAGATCTTAAAGATCGGACAACGAACAGCCGAGTTATTAATTTTTTTAATAATTAATAATTTCTTTACTGGCTTCTAATTGTTTTTGTTTATTCTTTAAAATCATCTGATCCTTTCTAAATTGTTACAACAATGTAAGACAGCTGGTTGGACAGATGATTTTGAGATGATGATCAGATGATTTTTTTGAGTTATTAGTTTTTTAAATAATTAATAGTTTTTTTTACTGGATTTTAATTGTTATTGTTTAGTCTTTAAAATCATCTGATCCTTTCTAAATTGTTACAACAATGTAAGACAGCTGGTTTGCCCTAACAACAACATTTAGTTTTTTTACTAGATAGTAAATTTATTAAGTGTCCTATTTTTACCTTAACTATTGAGATCTGTTTAAGGTTACGTAATGTACTCTGTATCAGATGATTTTAATGAATAAACAATAACAATTAGAAGCCAGTAAAGAAATTATTAATTATTAAAAAAATTAATAACTCGGCTGTTCGTTGTCCGATCTTTAAGATCTATGTGTCATTTGATTTCTTGTCATTCGTTATTCTTGTGCTATTTTTGTAACTCTAGTGGTTTTCATGTAATTTGAGGTCAAAGATTTTAGATGGCCGCCATTTTGAAACGGCTATAGGTAGTCAACTAAATTAAATTTTGCATGTTTGTGTACCACGTTAAAATACACAAGTGTGTCAAATTTAAAGTTAGTACCTCGATTCAAACTCGAGTTATAAGGTTATTTATAAAAAACACATACAGACAGACAGACGGAAAACGAGGCTTCGGCAACCCATGTTTATAATGTAAAATATTCATGTATTAACCCAAGGAATAATCCTGTGAATTTTTTCGAGAGAGTTCACAAACACCCTGTATAATTACAGTATATAATCGTAATCAATGTACGCAAATTAAATGTACCAATTTATAAGAAATCTAAACAATATGTGCATATGTTTTATTTTATTTTATTTTTTGTCCTAGGATGCTAGGCACGAGCCTGGGATTGTTTTTCACATTACCTCAGGCTAGACCTAGGAGTTGTGGCATTATCACTTAGATAAAATCCATTGGTGATTTTGCGGGATTTGAACCCGGGACCTTGGGAATCGAAATCCCGCACTCCAACACTAGACCAGCTCGCTTCCCAATATGTATATAGTAAAATTCCAATTTAAAATATAGATTATAACGTAATATATAATAATAATAATAATAATATATAAAATGGCTACTTACTTACTGCTAACTGCTACGTCCTCCTCCGTTGTCATCAAGATTGAGGCGTCATCATCATCATCATCTTCTTCTTTTTCTAATTTTCTTGTTTTCCTGGTATTGTTGTAGAGTTTCTGGTTTCTATTGCCTTCTGTTAAATATATGGTCATCCAGGAATTCGTTTAGGCTGTAGTAGAGCGTTCGAGGAGATAGTTTTTCAGTACGGTGGAGAATTTTATTGTGTCTGTAATATTTTTAAGCCGATTTGGTGGTAGGTTGTAAAGTTTTATCTCTCTATATGTTGGGGTTCTTGCAGGGTTTTCCAGTCTATGTTGTGGTAGATTTAGGTAATTTTTTCTTCTGGTATTGCAGTTATGGGTTTCAGGTAGTTTGATGGGATCCAGTTTATTGCTTGAGTTATTTCTTCAACCAGATACCGGGATGTTAATGTGAGATTTTTAAAAGAATGGATTGCAGTGTTCTTGATAGTGGAGATTATTTAGGGTTCTTATTGCTTCTTTTTATAGTACAACAATTGATTGAAAAAGTTCTCTACTTGAATTCCCAGAAATTTAGAATGATATGATTTGTTTGGGTTTGTTTATCTAAAGGATCATTGTTTGAGTTTGACTTGCAGGAAAATTCTATTGTAACAGTTTTTGTGTTATTGATTTGAAGGTCTATTGATTTGCAGAATTGTTAAATATGTTTTAGAATATTTTCTATTTCTACCGTTGGTTATAAGGGGGTGATCTCGAGGGATTAGTACTGTGGTGTCATCGGCAAAAAATATACAGTCCATGCCTTTTGAAAGGTTTTCCGGAAAATTGTTCATATATATGATAAAACTATGTGGTGTAAAAATATATGGCTATGAAGATTGTAAACAATATTTACATAAATAAAATGCAAACTGTATTGAAAACATAAACTAATGTAACATGTAACGTTTTTGTAGTCATAAAGCTTAATCATTTGATAAGAATTCATATTGAAACAAAACATTTAACTAAGTACAGCACTAAAAGAAAATTAGATATTTCACATGAGACGGGTAAAAATTAGAATGTCAAATCACCGGAACGATATACAGAATGTCCCGTAAGTAAACAGCCAAACTCCGGGAAATGGTTCTATCGGTTAAAATAAATAGAAAATCAAGAATAACATTTTTTCAAAATCGCTTCGTTAACCAGATATCCGCAATTTTGTATTTTTTTACATAAACATTATTATTTTTTTATTCTTTCAAAAGAACTTTATACAACTTAGTACGTAGGTTAAGGTAAAAAGACCGATGTGAGAAAAATTATTCATCTTTATTGAGCTTAAAATTTCAAAATGGTGGCCATTTTAATTTTTTAAACCTAAATTACTAAAAAGCAGCTAATTTTATGAAAAAGGTCAAGAACACTTTTATTTAGCATTTTTAATTCCCTATCAAACGGAATCAAGTTCAAAAAGATTGAATAATAAATACCTGAAATTTTACAATTTTTAGTTCTAAAATGGGTTAGAATAAGGCAGAAACTAGTCAGGTTTGCCCCATTTTACAACTAAAAATCGTAATATTTCAGGTATTTCTTATTCGATCAGAATGAATGGGGTAGAATAAGGCAGAAACTAGTCAGGTTTGCCCCATTTTACAACTAAAATTCGTAAATTTCAGGTATTTCTAATTCGTTCTTTTTGAACTTTTATGAGTAATTTAAGTTTAAAAAATTAAAATGGCCGCCATTTTGAAATTTTAAGTTTAATAAAGATGATTGTTTTTTTAAGATTGGTCTTTTATACCTTAACCTGCATATACCAAGTTTTGTAAAGATAGGTTAAAACATTTCAAAAATAAAAATTTTTAGTTAAAAAATACAAAATGGCGGATTTCTGGTTAATGAAGCGATTTGGGAAAAAATGTTATTCTTGATTTTCTCTTTATTTTGACCCATAGAACAATTTCCCGGAGTTTGGCTGTTACTTACGGGACACCCTGTATACAATAACAAAATTCATGCTGAAATGGAAATAAAATAAGTAACTATCTAAGTAAGTATCTAAGAACAGTACTAAAAGCAAAGTAAACATATTCACATGAGACGCACAAATTTTAAAAAGTTAAACCACCGGAACTATATATACATTTGTAATACAAGTAACATTGCCAGTTGGTTTTTAGAAATACGCTGGCAATGCCATGAACACTTGGTTTTTAGATATGAGTTAGAAATACTGCGTGCATTACGTTCCAATGTCTTCGGAATTTGCGTCCAAATGTGAGATCTTCTGTGAACACTAGTGTACACAGAACTGAGTTCGAGCCTGTCCAGATTGAAACTAACTCTCTGAAGAATAGCTCAAAACTGTTGAAAAATCCCGGAATCGCAAAATGTACGAGTCAAGCGAATAGGGATACGAGTCAAGCGAATATGGGGCATTCCACATGGTCGTGCATCAATTGCGCCAAAGATTTCCTGAATTGCGCCAAGCCCTCAAATGGTCACAAAAATGTTCCTTAGTTGCGCCAAGCCCAAGCCATGTAGGGGTGTGTTGCCGACAGAAGGAATGTCCTTGTTTACATGTCATCCTAACCGAACCTAATCTAACTTTACCTAACTTAACCCTAACCTAACCTACTCAATTATACAGTCAAAGACAGCCACTTGGCTTAGGAACGTATCGGGTGGCTCCCTGGAGTAGTTGGCGCAATTCAGTATAATTTTGTATAAACTACCTGAAGTATAACTGTATAACTACCTGACTCATAGGTCAGTTGGCGCAAATACTGCCCGCCCTTTCACATGGTCACCCCTCTGCAGGGCATGTAGGTTGCTACAGTACTTGCAATTCTGCAATCTACCGTTTTGGGCAAATAAAAGTATTGTTAATATTACAGTTTGCAATTTGCATTTTATCACCCCAAGAGTACCGTAATTAAAAACATTGCCAGGTCCTATAAAATATTGTGTTATAATAATGTTTGAATTAGGTGAATAAACACAACACTTGTTGCTTAGTGGTAAATAATTATTGATAAAAACATTTTATTACTTTCTAATTAAAATAAATTAACTCGTGTATGCAAAATGTTTTGTTTTTGTTTTAGTACAGGTGCGTGTCGTTTAAGAACACCTTAATTTGCTTGTTCATTAGTACTATTACTATTGAACCATACAATTTCAATACATTACTAAAAGAAAAGTAAATATACTCACACGAGACGAAGTAAATAAAAGAGGCTTGAGTAATGTGCAGTTTATTGGGAGCTCTAACAGAAGTACTGTAACGCCAAAAACTTCAAATAGGCATAACATTAAAAATAACTCCTAAAATATAAACGCAAGTGCAAATCAAACCCTTATTTTCAAATTATCTATTTTAAAAAGAAATGTTAAAATCTCCTAGTAATAGGAACACCAAGAGAGCTGTGCTATACAAGCACGCGCTGAAACAGCACGACACCAACGGGAAATGCTTTATTTCTGCGTCTCAAGCAAATTCGTCTACCCTTCTGAATCCGCCGTGCTAAAGACTTATTCGAGCTCTACTACTGTTCGTTATTTTATTATACTGTCTGTTTATCGTTAGTGTACTGTAGTTTTTATCTCATAAGGTACTCTCAACAGATTTTAAGCCTATTTTTGCATTCTTGTCAATAGGTCTACATATCGATGGTATAATTTTACTGTAACACAATAGACGAAATGATTGGATCACTTACTAAACAGCTGCTTCCTTACATTAGCAGAATTGAAAACAAGTCGGAAGTCGTTTTGAGAGAGGTTATAACAACATAACATAAAAATTAGTCCGTTTTGAAATGAAATGAAATGAAAAATCCTTTATTTTTCAGGCAAAGTTAGGGCCACATGGCCCTTTCTTACACTTAACCTGACATTAAAAATATAACAAAAATAATGTGACATTGGGATAACTTAATCTAATTAAACATAAAATATTTAACAATTCAAGTACCTACATATCTAAAAAAAACATTAAAATTTTACAAATAGAAAAGATCCAGTGATCCAGTTCTTAGCTTAAGATAGTTCTAACTTAAAAAAAGTAAAAGTTAAGTTATAAAGTTAAGTTAAGTTATAGTAAAAGATAGTTCTAGCTTAGTTGCAATATGACGAAAAATATAGGTATTTCATCACATGGGAAAAAACGTCTTTTTACGCACTAGAGATGGCATATACAGTACTGTCTAACGTCGCCTTTTAGTCCGTCCTACTTAGCCGATATATACAAATGAGATGCCATTCTAAATCCAGTGCAGGAACGAATGGTTATTATAAAGGTCCTTTTGGGCTTCGCCCCCAAAACGTTTGATTTATTTCTTGAATGCTGGTGAGATCCAGTGCTACCGACCAACTTGTTTTATAACTGGTTTAAAGGTGAATTGTAATTTGACAGCTTATTGATTACCATCGGTCAAAATTTTGACTCCAGTCTGATTGTAAAACGGAAACAAAACAGATTATGAAAATGTATTGGATAAATTGGTTCTTCCATGGTTGTAGCCTGATTGATATATAGATTAATTACTCTCCATAGGACGTATACAGTAGATATGCAATAATGTTTGTAATATTGTAAATCAATTTTTTTTTCTTTTAGGAGTCTAATAATGGTCTTAAACAGTCATATTATTTTTATTTCATATGTTGACGCTTTTCTAGAATGTTAAATATGTTCAGACATGAAGTTACATTTAAAAATTATAAGTGCGTTGCATAATTCGTTATGCCTTAGATAAAAATGTATACTGCTATTACCTAAATATGAATGGGCACCCTCGTAGGCCTATGTTCTAATTTATGTACAGTATATTGAAATTAATTACGTATTACTTTTTTCTACTTAAATTTAATATTGGGTTAATGTTAATTTATCTTGTTCCATAGCATTGGATAATTTCCTGAATAATAACAAAAGTTAGGTTGCAAAAGTTATAAGTACATGCATAAATGTATCATTCGGAGTTCTGCAATAAATTGAATTGATTTAGTAATCATGCTCAAGATAACTTTTTAAATTCTTGCCTATGGTCAATCATGTAAATTAGTCGTACACTTGAGCACATGACGACGTGTAAAAACCCCACATTTACGATTAGAAGATTGTTAATATTGGATCGTGCAACAGGTTGCAAACCTTGAAATACGTATTTTTTTTGTTTATGAAATGCGTATGGCTACAAGATGTTGTAATAAATGGATTCTAACCTATATATATGAAGGTATTCCTGTTCATCTTCTGTATATATACTCTCAGTTCTGAATGTCCGAAACTCAAAACCACCTAAAGGATAAGTGAACCCACTATTGCCGCTCAGCGCATGGCTAAAAAATCACCACGTACCTAGGTTTCGAGACAATAAATCTGTGCGCCCGAAGAATCATATTTCCAGAACATTTTAAGGGACGTGCCCCCGTTGGATCCGCTAGTGCTTAGGGCCGGCGCGCACTATCCCGACCACGACCACGACCACGACTCCGACTGGTCGGATACGACCAGTTTTATAATAGGAATAAATGGAACAGCGCGCACTGGTCGACTGGTCGGACCCTGGTCGGGCCCTGGTCGCACGACCAAAATTTTCCAGTTTGGTCGGGCCCGACCCGCTGGTCGTTGCAGCCAAAAATAGCACACAATGTAATGGGACGACGCGCACTACCCCCGACTTGCCTCCGACCCGACCAGTACACCACTCAACCCCCAGTATTCCTTGACTAATCAAACGATGAGCACTAGTTTTTGCGCCGGTCTGTGAAGTGACTCATTTGGTAAAATGTCGCAGGATTTTGACACTTTTGAAACCTGTCTTCATATTGACGTAGCTCTTCATAAAATGTTGCAAAATGCCCTTTCAGACCTAACAGTTAACATTGGATATACCCAGTTTAGTGTCTTCTTCCGCTTAACGTACTTACAATACAAATGCACCATAACAACTACTTCTTCAACAATCATCTTGACACTGAAGTTTGTAAAACATTCGTTTCCTTGGTCGGGTCGTGCTCTGGTCGCATGGTGAATGACAACCACTGGTCGGGCGTTTGGTCGTGGTCGTGGTCGTGGTCGGGATAGTGCGCGCCCGGCCTTAGGATCACAGAATCTTTATTTTGTTTTATAATATGACTAATGTTACAGATGGTGACGATTTTGCCTACTTTGGTTCAGCTGAAGCCTCCAGACATTATTGAAAGTACAAATTGATTTCAATAAATTACCATTTGAATGAACGTATTTTTTAACGGGTGGAGGAGTTACAAACCCCTACTCATGATCAGCTGGGCCTGCAATGGGGTTGCACGTGCTTCTCTCCGAGATGAAGAAAAGGGGTGACGAGAGAGGGGAGCGTTCGATACTTACGATAGTCAAATCGCATCGGAACTTTGCGATACTGCAGAAACAATACAATATATCGAAAATCTGATTAACAGCACATTTTACGTCATGCACGCGTGTTTTTATGTTTTAGACAGAAACTGGAGTAATTTTGGTCCGATTTTGATAAAATTTGGCATGGAGGTGTAGGGCGAGATAAACTTGAATCATTTCGCGAACCACCAAAATCGGGTACTGGAAATGGGGTAATGAGGTTTTGACGTTTTAAAACATTGTTTTTCCTTCAGATGTTTTACCCCTAAAACATGGAAATGCCCAATTTTTACCATACCCTTCGTGTAGGAGTAAAAGAACAAACATTTTTTCTACATTGTAGCTTCGGTGTACAATTAAAGGTCACGGAGAAAATAAAGAAAAATACCTTTGTATTTAAAATTCCTAAATTATTATCAAGGAGAAAAAGAAACCCGTTGTCGTTTTGTTTGCTATACATATTATGTTGATAAAACCTGTCAAATGTTTTTACTTATTCTATTAACATTTGGCCAACAAAACTTAAACATTTCCCTTGAATACATGTCTTGTTAAGGAAATATTTTAGGAATATTTACGGACGTAATTTTTATGCTCACTTTCTGACGATATGACAAATTCATAAAAACATTGTTAGCAATCGACTTAAAAAAAAATAGAACATTTAAACTGTTAAATGGTCACCAACATGGTTTTAGACGCTGTTTTAGACATGTAAAATTGATAACCACAGCTGCAGTACCTAGTTTTTTTTTAAATCTCCTATTGAATCTATAGTGGAATTCACAACTGGAATGTTTATGGACCTGTCAAAAGCGGTTGATATTGTCAATCACCACAATCAATTAATAAATTAATACAAAATATTAGGTATAATAAAAAATTCTATAAAATGATTTCAATCATATCATAATGGTTAAAGTCAGTTTGTGAGAATAACCCAAATCTAAAAGAAAAGATTTTTACAATTTACTCAGAAATTGAATCTATAAAAGTGGGGACAGCGTCTACGATTACGTACCGGTTGCGACCGTGCCGGATGCGACCCAGAAAAAACCTTTAGCCTTTAGTGACCCTGATAGTAGCTTTCAGTGCCACTTGTGACCCATTGTTAGAAGATGAGTTGTGTGAACCGAAGTTAATACATTCCTGCCAGAGACAAGCCAGTTAAAGACTAGGTGAGAATTAATACTTTTTCCTAAAGTTACCTAACAATGTACATGTTCTCTCACTGATTTTGAGAAAGCAAAGTGGCCAATTCGTTCATCAGTGAGACAATGTTAACATTGTCTTACTCTAATTACTTTGTCTCACTCCAGATTTGCAATGTGAAGGCACGAAAGTGGCCAATTCGCTCATCAGTGAGACAATGTTAACATTGTCTCACTCTAATTACTTTGTCTCACTCCAGATTTGCAACGAGAAGGCACGAAATAGTGAGCGCGTAACATGCAGGCAACGTCGTATGCGCGCGAAATACGTTGGTAGCACTGGCTGTAAATCAGCTGGTCAGCTGTTGTACTGTTGTATTTGTCACTTCACATTAAATGTTAAATTAAAAGTTCACTTCTGTGTAAAAATAGGTTATGTTCCTTCACCAATTTATTTGTTTTATGGTAACTGTAGGAAAAGTATAATGTGCAACTCGAGTTCAAAGTACAATTGCCTCACTCGAGAAACCATTCCTCACTCGCCTACGGCTCGTGAGTGAGGATTTCTCTCGAGTGAGTCAATTGCTCACTTTTCTCACTAGTTGCACAAATAACTATTAGGTAATATCTTTGACTATGGACGGAGATAGACTTTTATTTAATTCCATGTAAAGTTCTGAACAAATATGAACGTGGTTAAATTGAGCCTCCAACAGAGCGTGCATATGTCTGATTTAATCGGAAACAGCTGTTTTTTTACCTAGGTAAGCTGAAACGTAACTGTAGCATCATTTATGCTATATAAACTATCATAGCAACTTGAGGATGAATATAATTATATACTCTATAAAAAAAACACTACGGTTGGCTTACATAACTATGATCTGGTTCACGTGTCCCAGACCACCCGGCCGGTTTCTATAGCTCCAATATGAAAGCAAGTAGAAACCTAATTGCAACTGGAACCCCTTATTTTGACCCCAAGGAATCCAGCTAAATTATTTTTAAACCCAAAAAGCACCACAAAGGGCATATTTTGGGGGGTGGGGGTGGTTTTGGGGAAATTTTCAAATGTAAAGGGGGGTCGTGTTATACCTAATTTTAAAGGTCCTGAGTATTTTAGTTGAAAATTTTTTAAATAATTTTCATCCCTATTTACAGGGGTTTCAAAAACATACAGAAAATATACATTTGAACTACTTTTTACTGCATAGAGGTGGAATTTCTTGAGAGATTCAAATTTTGATAAAACTTTAATTGATAAATGAGATTTAAAAACACTCTGGTTTCGACCCTTTTCCAATTTTTGTATTTAAAGGTTTTTGGTATCTTTATTTGTTAAAGAGCTGTAGTGAAATTAGTGTATTTTAATGTTTTATGAAATGGTATTTAAAGTGTTTGCTGTTGTAAATGTACACGTCTAGGTCTCAATTAAAACTAATTATGTCTAAAAAAATATAAAATACTACCCAGATGGTTAATCTTCGAAGAATAATAAAGGAAAGAACACAATTGCAAATATTCTTAGTTATTTTACAATTCCATAGCTCTAATAGTGTTTCTAGAAGTTATTAGGCTTTGACGTTTTAAAACATTGTTTTTCCTTCAGAATTTTTACTCTTAAAACATGGAAATGCCCAATTTTTACTATACCCTTCGTGTAGAGCTAAAAGAAAAAAACAAATTTTCTACATTGAAGCCTCGGTGTACAAAACTGAGATAATGAAGAAAAATGCCTTTATATTTAAAATTCCTAAATTATTATCAAGGAGGAAAAGAAGAAGTGATTTATTAGGGTACGTTGATGTCATTGGTACGTTTTTTGAAGAGGTAATTATGACACGAGACACGAGTATAATACCTAAAACATAATTTCTACTTCCCCACCATGTTAAAGTTATCACAAACCAGTTACTCACAACATTTATTAATATATTTTTAACATACGAGTTTTCCAACATCAATCACCTTTTGGAGATGTAATTTTCCGATTTATAAAAATGTTAAAAGGATGTAATTTCCACCAATGCTTTGAACCTGTAATGTGCGAGTGCGATGTTATCCCGAAGAATTTATACGGCTTCATTTGCATAACAATTTCAATTACCGGCTTTGTGTTGCTGAGACGGGTATTATTCGTTTAGAACTGACTTTTAAATCTGGAAGTTCAATGTATCTAGAAAGTCTCGATATTTTGCTGATCGTCAAACTAAAAAATAGCGATTGCTGTAATAAAATACGAGACCACAAGATCACCTCGATGCAATAAATCGATCGATCGCATCGCACCACCGGAATAGGGACCGATTTCAGTTCGATAATCGGCTCGTTGCTCTAGCTTTGCAGCGCTGCTAGCAGCGGTGGTGTTTCTCGGAACTAAAGTTCTAAATCGAGTCGGCTAGCCACCAGCACTCGGCCGTCAGCCGCCAGAGGGTCCACTATCCCGACCCGGGTGTGTCTCTTATTGCCTCGTTTCGATCGGATTCTTTATCGTAAATATTTACGTAAAGTTTTGTGCTGTCCAGGATGTCTGGGGATAACGAATCGGAAAGGGTCCACAGGAGACAACTGGTGAGTGTATTTTATTTCATGTATCTGTCCGATTTCTATTAGATAATGGACGTGTTAGAAACGTCGAATTTTCCGACGCGGTCGCCATGGCTGTGTCGACGTAGCGTAGCGGTGCGGTTCAGACGGACTGGGTGATGGCTATGTGTGAGTGTGAGTTGCACAGACGTGTTTGTGTGTGCGTGTGTGGTGGTGAGTAGTTAGATGTGGTGTAGAGTACTGTCTGCTACCTCGGTCCAGTCGATACTGCTCACTGCTCACACTACCCACTACTCACCACTACCACTACACTACCCACTGCCTGTGCCGCACTCTGACCCAATAACAACTTGTCAACTTTTTAATCCTTGTAATCGCTGTTGCATCCGTCGTTTTCTTTTCTCACTCTAGATAGCGTATTGCAACGATGACCTAGCATAACGGAATTATTCTACACAATTCAGACTACAGATTGCCAATTACATTTAAGCTAATAGGCACGAGTGATTTAATTATATCGTCGATTTGGAAAAAAATAATATGTCTGATCGTTGCATAGAGTCATACGTAGTTTTGATAAATCTTTTAAAAATAATATTTCTTTAGGTCTAAGTTATGTATAATAAATTATTCACCACCCGATCATTATTACGAAGCTACACTGTTGGACAATTTGAATGTAGCCTATCTAATTATTCGTTACGAAATTTTATTAGAAAATAAAGAGAAGATGCACTAATAGTCATGAATGTAGGTAAATTAATGGGTAGCATTCCCCTTAAATGGAATGTTGACATTTTCGGTCTCAATTAACATGTTAAGGATTTTCTCAGAAATATGATATTGAATTTAAAGAGATGAAGTATTATTTTTGTACTGTATAGTTTCTCGTAATATTGTTGGAGGGATATAAACGAATCCACTTAAGGTACTTATTTTATACCAACCCACCTAAATCGCAGGTCTAATTTGTCATCAAAATCCTTCAAGCACTTTTTCCAGGATAGGCTATCAATTTAAAACCGAAAACCAATTACAAGTTTCTCAAAAAACCTCTTTTTTATTTTATTTTAACCTTTACCAAAACTTATAATTAGAGATTACGGTAAACTAATAGTTTTATATTTTCACTTCAAACTCTATAAAAAAAAAACATGTTTGACCACTTTCTTCCTAAATTAAAACCTCCTTTTTCACTAGTGCATCCCCTTTAAGTAGGCCTAGTCAAATAGTATAAATTTTACAATGTAAATACACATGTTAACTTTATGTGCACATAATATGACAACTTAAATTTAAGCATCTCAAGCAATGACTCAATGAAAATGATGTTTATTTATTGTTACAGTCTTTACAAATTCAGAGAAAATTCTCGTTGCTTGTCTCTTTTAAATTCTAGATACTGTAGTCGGGCCACTAGATCACGGCTTAAATCACTCAAATAAAACCATTGGCGTTTCGCGAGATTAGAACCAGGACCTCCAATAGTAGCCCCGCCCGCCTGCCTTGCCTGAATTGGGGGTTAGATCCGAAGGGAATTCAATGTATGCCTACTTGATTCACTATGTCATATGTATTCATTGTTATAATTCCAATCAAAAGAGTAAGTTTTTCCGTAAACAGATCCTGCTTTATGTCGACAGATTGATTGTTTTTAATCTCGACATACGGGAGCCGAATTTATTGTAATGCTGTTTTACTGATTCTAACAACAAATTATTTAATTTGACTATGATCGATAAAGTTTCATAATTAAAATAATCCAGTTTACCATTTTCATTGCGCGTTTAAATATTTTCTCACCGTTCCTCGGAAGTATAGGAAATGAATGTGTGCTGTATGATCGTGCGTGGAATACGTAAGAATGTGTGCTTGTGTAACCTTGCTATTTAGGCTAATGATCATAAGTTTATGTGAAAGTTTATGGTTATGGTTGCAGATTAAGTATCGGTACTGTATATAAGTCCACATATAAGCACCTTCTAAATATCTTATAAAATTTGAACGATCAATTTAGGTTGACAAACAAAATTGCTATTTACGTAAATAACAGCGTTTGTAGAAACTTATACGAAAGTGCGATAGTAAATATTTAAAACAAAAATTGTCTGCATTTTGAAATATTATAAGTTTAAATAAATTTAAAAATTATGGCAGAATATTTAACCCCCCCCCCCACCCGACCGAACCACCGGCCAGTCTAGGTATTATATGATGATGTCATCGGTTCGTTTGACTCATTGCTACGGTAAATATACAGAAGCTGTAGCAGTGGGGGTATAAAATAAATAAACAGCAGGTGATCCTACGAGTTTGTTGGGGCATGGACCGTTGCCACACTACCATCTACTACCATAGATTAAAAGAAGTAGGCACTCCTTTTATCTATGCTACTAAATGTAATCGTAGATAGTCTTGAGTTGAGGAACTACAGTATGTAGTGAATGTTCGAATCGACACAAGAAATTCATCGAAAATGCAAACTTTGTACAGTAAATGCATAGTAGTGTGTTGTCGACCCATACCCTAATTATGGCTTAAATAAACAATAAAACGGTGTATTTGTTTCTAAATGTTTATATCGTTATCACACTAAAGAGGATCTATACAGACTCTCTGGAAATATGTGTATTTGTTCTTGATGTCAAAACAATAAGAAAACATATAAACGTGGCTCTAAAATGCCTGGTTTTCTGTATGCCTATATGTGATTTGTACAAATGCATCTACAATTTTAATCCTTTTCGTACCTTTGATTGACTTCGAACACAGTAGGTGATGACATACAGGACGAATATCTTCACAAATCATCAATGAACCCATACAAAATGGCAGCTATTTAAACATTGTTTTCTTAAATATAAAAATTACAACTGATTTCACAAACAAACAAAACCCTAAAGAACGTATTATTTTAGAAAATGTTGTGACTAATCTAACGATGAATAAATCGTAATACAGTACTCTCTTCGTAAATAACAGATATTCCAATATTTGTGAAACTATACAGTGTACATGGCCCAAATCAAGTTACCAGCGCAACAATAGTAACAAATCAAAACATAAAATCCATACACACGATCCCACGAAAATTGCCATATTTTAGTTGTTTATGGATCGATTTTACCAATCCAAGCACCATTAGATTAGTCTTAAAATTTCTTTAAAAAATTGTCTTTATTTTTTTGTGAAACCACTCATCTTAAGATATTTAGGATAGACAAATTTAAATTGCCGCCATTTTAGATTCCAAGCAATTATAAATTTGAAATGTGTTTAAATATCGGTCATAATTGTCACCACTCGTGTTCTAAGTTCGAAGTCAATCGCTTAAAGGCCTCAGAAGCTATGGATATGTTTGTAATAATCATATATACCGTACACAGACGGACAGAACCCCGACATTTAGACCCATGTTTATATGATGTGTTGTTTTGCAATAAAAAAGACAATTTCACGAACTCCTTCCAGGGAGTTTGTATAAACCCTGTATAGTGATATTGATATATTTTTAAGATATACAAATTGACATAGAGTTTGTATAGCCTACACACTCTATACAGGGTGTCCAAAAATTCCCCCTTTTAATAGTTGCCATTTTGGACTAGGTGGTCCGTTTGAGTTCGGGTTTGTGGCATTGTATTCTACTAATAAAGATCTTTTATTTGATGCTTACATTTATGATGTTCTTCTGGCTCCTAGCGGGCCGTCCCCTGAGGAAGTAGGCGGACCACCGAATATCTGATTATATAGATTTGTGTGTAGTAACTTTGTGCAAATATTTGTTGCTCTAATTTTAATATTTCAAAAAAAATTTAACCGACCCGGGACTTTTTGGACACCATGTATAATGGATTATCTGTGGGTAAAGCCAAGCTGCTTCCCATTGACAGCTTAGATGCATTAAAACAAACAATTCCTAACGATATCATTGTAATAGCTTTTGATCTAGATTGTAATAACAACTATAATTTAAAACGCCAAATCTTACTGTTCAGATGAGGAGAAGTAAGTTATTTTTTGGTTAAACGGTAAAGTTTTTGTGTCCAGTAAACAAAACAAGAACGATATTTGAGGTTAGTGCATTGACCAGAACTGATTTTCCAAAGCTATTTCGAGGAAGCAGAAAAATACGACAATGTTAACATTGTCTCACTCTAATTACTTTGTCTCACTCCAGATTTGCAATGTGAAATAGTGAGCGCGTTGCATGCAAAGTCGTATGCGCGCGAAATACGTTGGCAGCACTGGCTGTAAATCAGCTGGTCAGCTGTTGTACTGTTGTATCATTAAATGACATATTAAAAGCTCATTTCTGTGTAAAAATATGTTACGTTTCTTTACCAATTTATTTGTTTTATGGTAAATGTAGAAAAAAATATAATGTGCAACTGGAGTGCAAAGTGCACTCGTCTCACTCGATAAACCATTCCTCACTTTGCTCACTAGTTGCACAAATAACTATTATTTGCTGGAAGAATGGGCAGACAAAGTTTAAAATAAAGTACTACTGAAAAATCACACTGAACGTGGGCGAGATGTTAATAAAGTAGTTGGGGTTCGAAATCTGTGCTGTATTTTAGTTTCGATAGAATGCTTAGATAATTTACGCTGTAGAAAAGGGGCCACCTTGTTCATACCCCTATTTGTTTTGGGGGTTTGAACATTGACGAGTGTCATCCCTAACAGTGTTTTGTGGTAATTGTTCACACATAGTCAGGTGTATAATGTGTTTTATGGCTCCAGGCTTATTTCACATTTAGGTTTTATTTTTTATGCAACAATTGAACACGTTCATACTCCAATTGACTTGTAATTACCCAATAAACCCAGTAATAAAACTAGTAGGTGTGATTGTGTCTATGGATTTTACTACATTTTTTATAAGTTCATTTTACGAATTAAAGATAAAATAATCAAAGAGATGAAAGATAAAAATCATTTTATTTTGCTGCTTTACAAGTTCATATGAAACATTTAGGGCATTTGATATCTTGATGAGATTTTTCTTTTTTAAGTGAATCTAGAAATCAGATTGTAAACGAATTTTCAAGATTGTGTTGTACTGTACAAAAAAACTATTTTACTTTATCAAAGTAAATAAATCTGTTTACTCTATAGAGTTATCCGAATTAAAACCGGAACAGCTTACAAACAGTACATTTCTACGCGAAAATAAGATCATTAGAGTTTCTAGTGGGCAGGTTAGTTAGAGTTTAAATAATGTGTGGTTTGAAATAGTACACTTTATCCGTCGAGAAAATAAAGTATATTCTAGATTTTACAAGGCGGAAGGTTCTATTCTACATTGGTCATTACAGTTTAGTGTGGCCATATTTAATATGAGTATTAATCATCCACGTTAGAAGGATGTAGTGGTTTTGCGGGTATACAGGGTGTTTCCGAATTGTCTGGACATATTTTGTGGACTTGTTCACTGGGCTAAGACAAACATAAAACACCATATAAGTATGGGTATAAAGTGCCTAGATTTCTGTCTGTCGTTATGTTTGTGATTTGTATAAATTATTTTATATCTTGGGCATTTTTCAAGATAGAGATTTGAAATTTGGTATGAATGTGTAGTTCTGAAAGTAAAAAGAGCTGTGAAAATTTCGTTCCAATATCTCAATCCGTTTCAATATGGCGGCCATTTAAAATCTTTAGTGCCAAATTTCATGAAAACCGTAAATATTAATACAATCTTTTACCTAACCGAAAAGATAGGGAATTTTAGTACAAATCAAATGAGGCCTTGTTTGTTAAAATCGGATGAAAAATAAATGAGTGATCAGTTTTTTCTACATTCCGTTACGCAATTTAATAGGACTACCATGCTTGAACCACACTAAAATATAACGTTTTTTGTGTAAAAATAAGGCAAAGTTAGTCGGGGAACCCTTAATTTTGCCTTATTTTTACACAAAAAACGTTATATTTCAGTGATTTTTTTGTCCGATCTTTTTTATCTTGGTATCGTTTGATAGGGAATTAAAAATGCAAAAAATAAGTATTCTGACATTTTTTCATAGAATTAGCCGTTTTTGAGTCATTTAAGTTAGAAAAATTCAAATGAAAGCCATTTTGAAATTTACAATCGGAACAACTTTATTATTTTTTATATTATTGGTCTTGTGTATGTTAACATGGTTACCAAATTTCATAAACATCGATTGAAAAACATCCCAGATAAAATATTTTTGTATAAAAACAAAATGGCGGGTAGCTGGGTAAATATGCGTTTTCGGACATACCTTCACGTAAACTTTTTTCTTCCTTTTAGTATGAGGATTCATTTCCCAAAGTCCTGAAACGTTTTTTATGGACACCCTGTACTTACACCAACTTTACATGGTCCAAGGTCCGTGGTTCGCAGTTATCAATATTTAATTATCGCACTAACATTAGCTGTTGAACAAGTTGCAAGTCAACAATTTGTAGTGCAGTGATTGCAGAGGTGTAGACGAATGTCTAATATTAGAATTGGAGATGAAGATGTCTCTAGTCCCGCTCTACTTTATTGAGAAGGACTTGACCAACTGTCAGAGGGCATGACGGCCTCTAAGTAATTTCCACCATATCAGTAGAAGCAGTAAAACGTTTTAAATTTTGTCAATACTTATCTCTTTATTTGTTGCAACTTTAAGTAGCGAAATTAATTTTAATAGAAATTTTAATAATCTCCACAGCCTGTAATCTCCGGAAATTAATTCCTTTCAAAGCCAATTAAAAATAAATATTTTATATTAATAATAAATTAATCAGATGTGACTTTTTTAAATAGTATATTGCGATAATCAAAATCTAAAATACAGCCATTAACGCGTAAGAATACAAAAATATAAAATATAATTCATTGAGTTTAGAACATATCCGTATGTATATAGACATATGGAATACACTAACGGATATGTTCTAAACTCAATTAATAATATTTTATTTTACAGATTAATTAGTTATTGACTATCGCACTAGACTACAAAAATAAAGTCAAACATCAATTTTAGGCCTACGTTATGTATTAACTTAATTTAGTATTTATATCAATATATAATTTATACTTTAAGTGTTTTTTGACAATGAAACTTTTAGAAATACGCTCCTATGCTATGATAATAGGCCTAGTATGAACGTTTTATAACACAGTAAAATTAAAAACAGTGTTTTGATTTTCTAATGCAATAAAAATTTAATAGTTCAATAAAGGCGTTGTTCTAAAAAACTGTGTAGTAAACATATTACATTATAAAATACCCCCGCCGCAGCAAACCTGCAGACTAAGCGAATTTCCATTTGACTGATTGGATTTACACTGAAATGTCTACTTAAAAATATAACATTTATTCTCTATTTAAATAGAATTAGTTTAACTAGTACTTAGGTTTGCTGCATCAGGGAGAGTAAAACTGTTTTTTTTTTTGTAAAACGTTAATAGTTAGTAAGAAATAAAAACATTTTCCAAATTTGATCAAAATATGTTCATAAACAAGCAAACTACAACAATTTACTTATTCTCCATAAGAATAACATGGGAATTTTAAATTTACAATTTTTTGGAAATTTCTTCGTAACCATTAGGCGCATAATAACGCTTCAATATACTAAATTATTTGTTTTTTTAAGCTCTACAATATGGTTTGGAAAGAAATTGCTAAATTTTATGTTTTCTGGGTCAAAAATGGGAAAAACCTATTTTTACCCCATAAAACCCCCCGTAAACCCCCGTTCCCATGGTCCGATCATGCTGGATCGCGAACTCGTTCGAATAAACGTAGGTTTACACGTTTGTACCAAATTTCATCAAAATCGGATCATTTTTGCTCGAGTTATCGTGCTAACGGACACATATATATATATATATATAAATATATAAATATATATATATATATATATATATGAATTTGAACGGATGGTGTTTTTGGCCTCTAGGGACCTCAAAATGAAAAAAAAAATTGGTCCCGCATCCAGGTCTTACCATGAGCACTACGGTAATAGCTTATTCCCTATATGGGAAATTCGCTAAAAATATGCAGCAAGCTCTGTAACACTTAGTGTCATTTAACACTTGCATGTTAAAACAGCTGTTGGTCTTTTGTGATCGCTGCTTATTGACAGGGTTTTAATCCGTCAGAGATAGGTATAACAAGTTCAATAAAACATATTTTACTATAAATAAATACAATTAGTACACGTAGTGCTCGATTAATCATGATGAGCACAAATACGACAAAAACAACTTTCTTGCTCTTATCTTGACACTCGACCGCTATCTTATCTCAGACTAACTCATTCTACGAGTTGTTGGCGGAGAACAATCTCAGACGCAGATGTGCATTGATTTGTTGCTTTACGGCTTAACTATTGTTACTGTACAATGTTTCGCTCCTTCCCACGACATCGTAATACACAAGTCTGTAACTGATTTGTTGCTTTACGGCTTAACTATTGTTACTGTACAATGTTTCACTCCTTCCCACGACATTGTAATACACAAGTATGTAACTGATTTGTTGCTTTACGGCTTAACTATTGTTACTGTACAATGTTTCACTCCTTCCCACGACATTGTAATACACATGTCTGTAACTGATTTGTTGCTTTACGGCTTAACTATTGTTACTGTACAATGTTTCACTCCTTCCCACGACATTGTAATACACAAGTCTGTAACTGATTTGTTGCTTTACGGCTTAACTATTGTTACTGTCCAATGTTTCACTTCTTCCCACGGCATTGTAATACACAAATCTGTAATCGATTTGTTGCTTTACGGCTTAACTATTGTTACTGTACAATATTTCACTCCTTCCCACGACATTGTAATACACAAGTTTGTAACTGATTTGTTGCTTTACGGCTTAACTATTGTTACTGTACAATGTTTCACTCCTTCCCACGACATTGTAATACAAAAGTCTGTAACTGATTTGTTGCTTTACGGCTTAACTATTGTTACTGTCCAATCATTCACTCCTTCCATCGACATTGTAATACACAAGTCTGTAACTGATTTGTTGCTTTACGGCTTGTTACTGTACAATGTTGCACTCCTTCCCACGACATTGTAATAAACAAGTCTGTAACTGATTTGTTGCTTTACGGCTTAAACTATTGTTACTGTACAATGTTGCACTCCTTCCCACGACATTGTAATACACAAGTCTGTAACTGATTTGTTACTTTACGGCTTAACTATTGTTACTGTACAATGTTGCACTCCTTCCCACGACATTGTAATACACAAGTCTGTAACTGATTTGTTACTTTACGGCTTAACTATTGTTACTGTACAATGTTTCACTCCTTCCCACGACATTGTAATAAACAAGTCTGTAACTGATTTGTTGCTTTACGGCTTAACTATTGTTACTGTACAATGTTGCACTCCTTCCCACGACATTGTAATAAACAAGTCTGTAACTAATTTGTTGCTTTACGGCTTAAACTATTGTTACTGTACAATGTTTCACTCCTTCCCACGACATTGTAATACACAAGTCTGTAACTGATTTGTTGCTTTACGGCTTAACTATTGTTACTGTACAATGTTTCACTCCTTCCCACGACATTGTAATAAACAAGTCTGTAACTGATTTGTTGCTTTACGGCTTAACTATTGTTACTGTACAAGGTTTCACTCCTTCCCTCGACATTGTAATACACAAGTCTGTAACTGATTTGTTGCTTTACGGCTTAACTATTGTTACTGTACTATGTTTCGCTCCTTCCCACGACATCGTAATACACAAGTCTGTAACTGATTTGTTGCTTTACGGCTTAACTATTGTTACTGTACAATGTTTCACTCCTTCCCACGACATTGTAATACACAAGTATGTAACTGATTTGTTGCTTTACGGCTTAACTATTGTTACTGTACAATGTTTCACTCCTTCCCACGACATTGTAATACACATGTCTGTAACTGATTTGTTGCTTTACGGCTTAACTATTGTTACTGTACAATGTTTCACTCCTTCCCACGACATTGTAATACACAAGTCTGTAACTGATTTGTTGCTTTACGGCTTAACTATTGTTACTGTCCAATGTTTCACTTCTTCCCACGGCATTGTAATACACAAATCTGTAATCGATTTGTTGCTTTACGGCTTAACTATTGTTACTGTACAATATTTCACTCCTTCCCACGACATTGTAATACACAAGTTTGTAACTGATTTGTTGCTTTACGGCTTAACTATTGTTACTGTACAATGTTTCACTCCTTCCCACGACATTGTAATACAAAAGTCTGTAACTGATTTGTTGCTTTACGGCTTAACTATTGTTACTGTCCAATCATTCACTCCTTCCATCGACATTGTAATACACAAGTCTGTAACTGATTTGTTGCTTTACGGCTTAACTATTGTTACTGTACAATGTTGCACTCCTTCCCACGACATTGTAATAAACAAGTCTGTAACTGATTTGTTGCTTTACGGCTTAAACTATTGTTACTGTACAATGTTGCACTCCTTCCCACGACATTGTAATACACAAGTCTGTAACTGATTTGTTACTTTACGGCTTAACTATTGTTACTGTACAATGTTGCACTCCTTCCCACGACATTGTAATACACAAGTCTGTAACTGATTTGTTATTTTACGGCTTAACTATTGTTACTGTACAATGTTTCACTCCTTCCCACGACATTGTAATAAACAAGTCTGTAACTGATTTGTTGCTTTACGGCTTAACTATTGTTACTGTACAATGTTGCACTCCTTCCCACGACATTGTAATAAACAAGTCTGTAACTAATTTGTTGCTTTACGGCTTAAACTATTGTTACTGTACAATGTTTCACTCCTTCCCACGACATTGTAATACACAAGTCTGTAACTGATTTGTTGCTTTACGGCTTAACTATTGTTACTGTACAATGTTTCACTCCTTCCCACGACATTGTAATAAACAAGTCTGTAACTGATTTGTTGCTTTACGGCTTAACTATTGTTACTGTACAAGGTTTCACTCCTTCCCTCGACATTGTAATACACAAGTCTGTAACTGATTTGTTGCTTTACGGCTTAACTATTGTTACTGTACTATGTTTCACCTCTTCCCACAACATTGTAATACACAAGTCTGTAACTGATTTATTACTTTACGGCTTAACTATTGTTACTGTACAATGTTTCACTCCTTCCATCGACATTGTAATACACAAGTCTGTAACTGATTTGTTGCTTTACGGCTTAACTATTGCTACTGTACAATGGTTCATTCCTTCCCTCGACATTGTAATACACAAGTCTGTAATTGATTTGTTGCTTTACGGCTTAACTATTGTTAATGTACAATGTTTCACTCCTTCCCACGACATTGTAATAAACAAGTCTGTAACTGATTTGTTGCTTTACGGCTTAACTATTGTTACTGTACAATGTTTCACTCCTTCCCTCGACATTGTAATACAAAAGTTTGTATGATTTGTTAATGCCTTCCACAATGCAATTATATACTTACATTTGTGTTAAGTGTCAAAACGAGTGCCATTACAAAAGCTCATTTGGTTATTAGATTTGTATCGCTATTGGTTCAAAATGCTCCAATGATCGTTGGACTTACGGCATCGAACCAAGAATTAACTTATTTCTGATTTATTGAAAATAATATGTATTTAAAGAAAGAATATTGTAGACCAAATATCTTTCTGGCTACCAATTTTGAAATTTTCTAGAGAGACTACCGACTTATTTTTATTCACTTTCCTACCTAATTATTCCTAATGTTATTAATTACATAATGTTTCTCACAAATAGTTATCGAGAATGATAAAGTTTCAAGCCAAACAAAGTTTCAGCTGTTACAGTAAGCCTTGACCACACATTAACTTATTACACTTCACCTAAAATGTTTAAGATACTAGCGTTGGAACTATGATTTAGCAGATAAGATGAGTCTTCTGGTTAAGAATTTTTTAGTAATATTGAGTTTTACAGTGTAATTTCACACGTTTATTGAGGAAATTATATCGGCTTTCGATATGGGTTTGTTTTTCTATTTGGGCAAACTGTTGGTCCCATCCTTAATTTGACCACCTCATAAAATCGAGGAAGAGCCAGCCAGATGTTTCGTTGGAACTGATTATTTAAGCAAAATAAAAATGACTTCATTTCAATTATTTTCTAATAATTTCAAATTGTTGTGATTTTTACAAAATTATATGTTTATTTTGTAATGTATCATTTCTTATTATTTCGTTTTGTTCAAATATGTGAAACATCTAGTGTCTTTAAATAAAACATGTTTTTTTTCCAAAAAAAATATATATTCGGATGCAGTTGGAGAGACTTGAAATCAAATCCATCGATTCTTTAGAGGTTCAAGCTATGAGAATACTGTAAATAATATATATACACCCCCGCCACAGCAAACATGCAGACTAAGCGAATTTCCATTTTGTCTGATTGGACTTTTACTACAAATATTGCCTTCACCTGTTACCACCTTTAATATTTATTCCTTATTTAAATAATATTACTTTAAAAGAGTAATTAGGTTTGCTGTGACAAGGAAGGTAATGTGCTTTTTAGTGACATCTTAATAACTTTGTATGAAATAAATGAATTTGCCAATTTGATCGAAATATACCTACAAAACGAGCACCTACAGCAGCAATATACAACTACAACAGTTTACTAATTCTCCACAAGAAAATCATATGCATTTAAATTCACAATTTATTTTTGAAAATTCTCCGTAACTATTAAGCGTACATCAATGCTTTAATGAGCTGTGGGTTTTAAGCGCTACAAAATGGTTAAGAAAGAAATTGCAACATTTTATGTTTTGAGGGTCAAAATGGGAAACCCCATTTTTGCCTCATAGAACCTCCCCCCTAAAAATGCAGGTTCGTGAACTCGTTCGAATAAACGAAAAAGTAAATAGGTACTGGGTTTAGGTCTTACCATAAGACCTACGAAATAAATTATTTCCTATATGGGGAATTCGCTAAAAGTGAATGTCAATGTTGCTGTTGCGGTAGATACCTTCTGCTTTTCAAGGTCAATCAACTATGCAAATCTCACCCAATATTTAACATGTAAATACAACAACAATCGTATGTGTTTCAAACAGCTAAACGTGTGTGGAATGAGTAGTACTTGTTTGTTTGTAAATGGATAGGATAAAGCTGTATGAATGAACAGTACAGACGAACTTAACTTGCTATTGCAGACCTGTATCGGATATTTTTTTAAGAGATTGGCGGCCTCTTATAACCCAACACCCAACCACCACGGATACTATAGCCACAGAAGATATACAGGGTGTCCCGTAAGTAAACAGCCAAACTCCGGGAAATGGTTCTATGGTTCAAAATAAACATAAAATCAAGAATACATTTTTTTTCCAAAATCGCTTTGTTAACCAGAATCGCCATTTTGTTTTTTTTCACATTTTAACATTTTATCTTTAAAGTTTTTCAACCGATCATTATGAAACTTGGTATGTATGTTAAAGTAATAGAGACACATGCTAGAAAAAAATTCATCTTGATTCATCATACAATTTCAAAATGGCGGCAATTTTAACTTAAATTACTAAAAATGGCTGATTTTACGAAAAAAATGTCAAGAACACTTTTATTTGGCATGTTTATTAATTCCCTATCAAACGACACCAAGTTAAAAATATCGAGTAAGAAATAGCTGAAATATTAAGATTTTTTGTTGTAAAATGGGGTAGAATAAGGCAGAAGCTAGTCAGGTTTGCCCCATTTTACAACTACAAATCGTAATATTTCAGCTATTTCTTATTAAATTTTTTTTGAACTTGGTATCGTTTGATAGGGAATTGAAAGTTCTAAATAAAAGTGTTCTTGAAATTTTTTCATAAAATCAGCCGTTTTTGGTAATTTTAGTTTAAAAATTAAAATTTCCGCCATTTTTAAATTTTATTATGAATTAAGATGATTTTTTTCTAACATTGGTCTTTTCTATTTTAACCTACATTCCAAGTTTTATAAAGATCGGTTGAAAAAATAAAAAAATAAAAATGTTTATGTAACAAATACAAAATGGCGGATATCTGGTGGTTAACGAAGCATTTTTGAAAAAAAAATGTTATTCTTAATTTTATCTTTGTTTTGACCCATAGAACCATTTCCCGTAATTTGGCTGTTTACTTACGGGACACCCTGTATATAGTTCTCTTGTTCGTGTCATAGTTCTATAGTTCAATAAAAACATATAATTTTTTAGGTAGATTACAATTGAACATTAACCTGTAAATATAATCCAACATGGTTCAATTACAGGCAATGAAACATACTCAAAGTTTATACAGAAATATTGCAAGATAATTTCAGTTATTAATCTAAACCAGTATACAACAAAATATTGGTCTACAATGTATACTACAATGGTGTATAAACTGTGGTAATACAGCTGCATGTGCATGATGCGGGGGACAAGCTACAGTGTAGTGTAGAGCGCGGGGCTTCGATCCCATGTGTCCTGGGTTCAAATCCCGCCATGCACCAATGGTTGTTGCTTTGTGGTGATGCTGCGATCCGCGTCCCTCTAGGCCTAGCCCGTACAAGCCTAGCGTCCTGGGATGTGAAGGGGGGACAAAATAATGTTCAAAATGTATACCGTAATAATTAATGTAAATCAAAATACAAATGTGTCATAATTGTAGTAAATATAGTGTGATTAGACGGAACGTTTCGCAGCGTTGGTGTTCTGGTGGCTGGTGTACCGGTGTAGAGGTTAAACTGCGACTGCGACGCTCTTATCTCTGAGTGTACGTGTGTATGTCGATGTCGACGACACACACACACACGCACACAATAATATACATTGGGCACACACTTATACTGCACGATATGTTACATACAGGCAGTGTGTGTCTAAACACAAAGACTGAATTTTACATCTCGGTAGGGTTTTTTTTCACTCAAAAATTATGCTGTAAATCGTCGAAGGAATATTGTAGAAAATTTAAACAAAGCGTAAATTGAAGTAAACAGGTACAGCGACATTTGAGCTCCCTTTTCAAACGCGTTCGCAAATAAAATTTTGCCCAAAATTGGTACAAATCGCGGTTAATTTATTTTGCAATTTTTAATGTGAAGCTTTATTGGGTTTTGAGTATTACTCAATGTTAACACTCATGACGAACTAACTGAGAACACATTTAAATACCCCCACCGCAGAAAACCTGCAGACCAAGCGAATTTCCATATGCCTGATTTGATTTTCAATTAAACCCATTTAAATAACATTAGGTTTAACGAGTACCTAGGTTTGCTGCTACAGTGCCGCTAATAAAGTGTATTTTTAGCGATGAAATAAATAAACTTGCCAAGTTTGATCAAAATATATCCATAAACAAGCAAACTACAACAGTTTACAATATTCTCCAAAATAATAACATGGGAATTTTAAATTTTTATTTTTATTTTTTATTTAATCCGTAACCAATAGTTGTAAAAAAACACTTTAAATACACACAACACACACACACACACACACACACACACAACACACAACACAACACTTTTAATAGGCTTGGGTAAATTGTTGTTTTTTTAATCTCTTTAAAATGGTTTAGAGAAAATTAGGGATATTCTTTGTTTTGAGGGTTAAAAATGAGAAAACCTAATTTTTATCCCATAAAACGCTGTTTCCATGGTCCGATCACGCTGGTTCGCGAACGCATTCTAAACAGTCCTACACCTTCAAGGCAAATTTCATCAAAATTGGTAAAATTAGGCCTACTCAAATTATCGCGTTCATGAACATATTATTTATATATAATATTTTGAACGGGTGGTATTTTTGGTCTCTATAGCAGGGTGTCCACATTCTGGAAAGTCAGGTATAGTCATGGAAAGTCATGGAAAAAAATTATGGTCATTGAAAGTCATGGGAATAGGCAAAAAGTCATGGAAATCCCCAATGATGGATGGATTTCAGGGGACCTTTCAATGCTCTAGTCTGCCGTAACCGCGACTATTGTAGCATTTTTCCGAATTTTTCACAAATGTACGACAATTTCAATTTATACAGTTGTCTTAGTTTATGGGGTTTGAGTTTGTATTAGTCCATTGTTGTACCTATTGTACTCCATTGTTATCTGTTAATACATATTACAATATTTTCTGTGAAATAACTTGTCTAGGCAGTACTATCATTGAATATATACTATTCGTGTGTGTACGGTATATTATAATTTTTGAGTTAAGTTCGTGAGTCATGGAAATCAATGGTTAATGGTCATGGATAGTCATGGAAAGTCAGGGAAATCGATGACAAAATTTCTGTGGACACCCTGTATAGACATCAAAATGAGAAAAAATCGGTCCCGGGCCCAGTAGCGAGCCACCTACGTACTAGCTAGCTACTGTACTTCCCTATAGGGAAATTCGCTAGAATCAATCATTGAGTGGATTGTGATCCTGGGTCTTCACTGTGTTTATGGATATTCGTTTATATATTTGGTGGTCATAAGAAATGCACTTTGAGAATTTCTTACTGTGTACACTCATAATGAATAAAATAATTAAAAAAATCTAAGTAATTCGATTTATTTTGCAACTTGTCATTTTTAGTAGGAAGAGTTTTTATCGTGTTTTAGAAATAAGCAGGAAGTAAAGTATACGTCATTTGATTTCTAAATAGTCAATTCCAGCTGTGAGTGTGATGATGGACGTGTTGGATTGTGTTGACGACGTAGGTGTGAAGTGCTGCGCTAGTGCAGTGTGCCGAATGCCGCTGCCGCAGCGCCGGGCCACCGACTATTGACTGGAGTATGCGCGATCACGGTGCGCTTGCGCGTCGAGCGATCAAGGTGCGCTGCTACAGTGCTACAGTGTGCGGGAACATGGCCGACTGTCAAGTCGTCACCTCACCTCACAAACCTCTCTCGCCTCGAAACGTAACCCAATTATTACAAGTACTGCGAGACACTGTTGACCGACAAAACAAGCTTATGTTGGTATCCCTGTTTTGTTTACTTTGCCGATCAGCTGATATGCTTTGTTGCATCGTTATCTATGGGGTTTCGTGTTATTGGGTATTTATTGCTAATAAGACTCAACATGGTGTTTTCACAAGCTAACAAAGTATATTGTAGGTCTACGTTTTCTTTTTTTTAAGTAGGCCTACTATGGATCAGGTTTCCATTAATTTTGTACATTTCAATAATAGTTGATTTACCATTTGGTACTAGAATCCCAAATGGAATGTTAATTTCAAACCTTTCTTGGCATAAAGCCATTGATTTTTTTTAACGTATTATGCTAACTCTGAGCTTGGTAAAACACCATGTTTAGTCTTATTCACAAATAATTTAATTATAACACTAAACCTCCATAACTAAACAACAATGCATACCAGCTGATTGCCAACGAAGTAAAGGAAAAGGGATGGCAACATATAAGCTTGTTTTGTCGTAAACAGTGTCTCGTTACAGTACTTTGGGATGCTTAAAAACCACCCTGTATTAAAAATTACGGGTAATTTGTGCAGTATCGCATTTCCTTAGATATAAACTCGGATACGTGTAAATTGTGAATAACTTATAGTTAACATAATCGCATCTTAACAAATTGCTTAAAGTTAAGTTAAATATTTAAATCTAAGTTAATTATTTAAAGAACAAAATGAGTGCGTTGCTATGTAATAGTGGTTAGCGTCTCGGCTATCGGTGTGAGTGGGACAGGTTCAAAACCAGCTAAATAAATAGATAAATTAAATAAAAATTTGAACTAATAATGTTTATGGCCTTTGGGAACATTACAATGTACAAGTAAATGCGGTAGTCACCACTCCACAAACTGCGCTAACTACGATAATAGCTTCTTCGCAATCGGGGAAACTCACTAATACAATAGGTACACAGTGAAATATCTTTGAGCCTTTTTATCAAGGTTTAAAACGTGCTGGGATCTTCTTCAAAAGACTAAATTTAATTATATCAGAACGCTTGTTGAAAACAATCGGAATAATGTTTGGTAGCTTTTACCAAACTTTTACCTTATGTTTAACCCTGAAAATATTGTGTTAAAGAAAATCATGCGTTTCGAGTATCTTAAAAGTTTGAACTTATAAGACACACGATGAAAAATGCGCATAGTGAAATTCACTGCGTGAAAATATAAATTGATGTGACAAGCGTAGGCCTACCAGAGCAATGACAAGTTTCAAGTCCAATATTTAAAAAAATATTACTTTTGAATACTTTCTCTGTTTTAATTTCACATTATAAAGTAATGATTTTCTTCTGGTTATCTGTTACTATGTTATTCTTTCTAGTACATTAAGAATAGTGTCGAATATTGAAAAAAGACGATTAAAGAAGAATTCTATACTAGAACTAATGAATGACATATTTGTTCAATTACAACAATACAAAAAAATATGTTTGGAGCTGTATATAGTATTTATGGTTTGGCGTGAAATCATTTGTGAAAATGGGTTCAAATAGCACATTTACGCGTTTTTATGATTACCATTAAATCGTGTTTCTGTGTTTTATATACCACTTTCCTGGTAGATTACTGGTAGAATTATGACAATTAATTCTAGTCTCAAAGAATTGGTCAATTTGAATTAATATGAATTAAAAAAATCAAGAGTCAATACAATTACTGTCAGGGATGGTTTAGAAAATCGAGTTTAGAGCTCTACAGAAAAGTAACCAAACTACAATACAGTAGCCTACTTGGAAAAAACAAAAGTTTTGTTGTTTTATTCTATGTATTTCTGTGAAAACAAATATTTTTACCTCGTTTATAAACATTTTTATGACAGTCGTAAGGTAAAAAAACCTTTGTTTTTAGAGTTTAAAACCAATTCACGACTTTGAAAATTCGCACATTGTCAGAACCTCGTAAAACCTTAATACAATACAGACACATATAATGAATTAAATTGTAAATTTTCAGGATTTTTCCAAAAGTTGGTGTTTTAATTATGTAAATTAATAAAAATAAATACAAAACTGTAAACGCTACAAAAAATTTAAAACGCTCGTTTCGAAGGTAGTTTTCGGTAATTGGAATATTTATAATGCTCAATCATGTTGTTACGCATAGTAATGTTATTTTTCTCTCTAATGGCCTAGATCATCGTGTTAGCAGCTTTACGGTGTACAGTACAGTAGTAATATTTATTTTTCTTTTAAGTAATTTAGTGAAGCGATTATCATTGTCAAACGTTTTAGCTGGAAATTAGGAAGACGCAAAAATTACTTGAAAACTATCCCTTATCAGTATATTCAGTTTATTTCTTTATGCTCTTAGTCTTATCATAGATAAAAGGGCTTTTAATCTATGGTCTTATCAGTTTATTAATATTTTTGGGTTAATTTGAAATTTTCCATAGTATTCTTTAGTAGTAAAATACGTAGATATTTTCAAACGTCCGCAGGGGCGGATCCAGGACTTTGTTGAGGGGGGGGGGTGCTCATAAATTTTTACATATTGCGTGAACGAAATTTTGCCATAGGTTATAGTAAGCCTTCTTTCTTTCTTTTTTTCTTCAGTTTCTTTCTTTGAGTTTATCAACGAAATTGTGTAAACTTTATAGGGTTCATAACAAAACCCATACTGGTACTTGTAAAAACCCTGAATTGGTAAACAAGTTTACGTTTATTGGTTGTTATGCAATCATTTCGCCGCGATCACGGGGGACGTGAAGATTTTACGGCGATTACAAAACACAATGATATTTTTGCAAATCGCAACCGTGTAGGTGTTCAGGGTTTTTTGGATAGCAGGAAACTATAACGAGTCTTGGTGTTCACAGGGATGTTCAAGATATTTCCGAAATCGCGGTAGACGATAATAATGTATCGGTGTTTACGGGAGATGCTCTCAAATCGACCACAATCGTGGGATACGATTATGATGTCTTCGATATAGCCGGGTCTTTTACAGTTCCCCGCGATCGCGGAAGATGATGTCGAAGACAATTTTTAGGTTCGGTGTAGATCCTACTGATTTATGTAAAGGGAAATTGATTGATTATAATTTGTTCCATTTATGCTTAACCTATTTAAACTCTCAAACAAGTAAACCGATCTATTACAAAACCATTACTTAGCCTGTAGTATTTAAACCAAAGAATAAAGCGTAGATTATATAATTTCCCCTAAAAAGAAATCGAGAAAAAGCATTAGTCAACAATCTCAAACCTCACTAATACGAAACCATTTACTATAAATATTGGGTTATATTTAAATCAATTATAAACACACTCAAAAAGAGCTTCAAAATCTGCAATTGGATAAAAAGATAAGGCCTAAATACGTACGATTTAACATAAATGCCACAACCATTGATTATACAACTAAACTGTAATCTTAAGACAAGTTATGGAATAAAGCTTACGGCCACACCGAGTTCAATCTAGTTTACATGACTGGAGTGGATCTAACAACACTCACAAATTCTGAAATAGACAAAAATGTTCTTTATTCAGTCGAATGTGACTGCTTCCTCAAAACAAAAGCTATTTAAGTGGAATAAACTTGCAGGGTTCAGTAAGTTACGAAAGAAAATACATAAATTTGTCAATTTCTGGCAGTTAAGTAATTATTTGGTAAGAGTGTAGGCCAGGCCCAACATTGTTACATGTTAAGACCTACCCGATAGTTAAACATTTTTTATGTCCAAGGGGGGGGGGTACGCCCCCTGCGCCCCCTACCTGGCTGGATCCGCCACTGATGTTTTGCGGTTGTCCATACCTCAGTAATTAAGACATTCCATTGATAGCATATCTCTGATTCCGTATTCGAAATATTTCAAAACTATTTATGTAATTGATAACTTTAGTTTTGCAATAGAATGCCTAAATAGTGGACTGTTTTTAAATGGTTTGAATTTTTTTTGTTTGACAGGCATTTTTCTAAAAATTCATTATTCAAAACACTCAATACTTTCGGTGCGTAAAATATTTATAAAAACTTTACTTACTCTAATCAAGATCTGATAGTGACGTCAATCACGCATAATTATCCTACCAGAGGAGCTGTAATTGTAGGTTTGCAGGTCCCAAAGTTATCAAATCTTCTAGTTTTACAAATTCATTTTATATTGAGATTTTTTTGTATATAATCATACCATCAGAGATTAGATACATATAGGTATTTTTACAGTGGACAAACGTGTAGTAAACGTGTAGCTGTTGAAGATTGGGCTCGATCAGTCTGAGACACTAATCAGTTCAGTGTACTAACGAGTCGGGTTTACACGCTACGATAAAACGTAACGATTTGTCTGCGACGACAAAACGTTCATGCAAGACGGAACGTGTAAACTAAAAGTCGTTACGTTTTGTCTGAGTTGGAGTGAGGTTAAATGTTTTACAGGTACATACATTAGTAACTGAGAAATTTCAATCACTCGACTATTCGATTGCTTAGTCTTAACCCATCCTGTGGCTCTTAGTTTAGTTCGTATACATTCATATCCCAATTACTTTAATTAAGTTTTATTTTCTACTAATTTCAATGTTTGTAATAGAATATCATTCACAGGTTTTACACAGGATTACACAGGTTTTACAGGATGTACGTTAGCCTATGTGGGACATTTTTTTCGTTCAATATTGTAAAGTTTTTGGAATAAACCAGATTTTGATTTGATTCGGCTATTATCAGACCCAATGAGAGATTGCTATTTTGTAACTACAATATTAGTCTAATATAATACTAAATCAATTTATATTCAATCTGATAGTTGTGTTTCTGTGGCCTTAAAGGAATGAGCTATAAACTTGTTTACTACAGTGTTTACTACTCACAATTCACTCTCGTAGGACTATTGCTAAGTACAATAGTATTCTTATCAGTCGTCGTAAATATGACCTTGAAGTCGGCTGTTCAGATGTCGGCTCACGACCTCACTATGAAGTATGAAGGGGAGCTGAACATTATGCTACTTATGAAACTTTATTAGCGAATTGTTTTACTATTTACTTCCCTGTACCTACGTTTCTACCTAAAATATAAAAGACCAATAACAAGTAAATACAAGGAAATAAGTAATTGAAAGTCGACAAAAAGCTTGGTAGTCATGGCTAAACTCATTTACTAATTCATGCAAAACACATGTACAGCTGTAGGGAAACAAATACTTGTACAAAGCAATTGTATCGATTCGTTTTTAGATGTGATAAAAATAAAATGTATCAAATAAATAACTTAATAAATAGTCTGATGGTGTACCTTGTGTTGTCAAAATTAACCAAACCAGGAGATAATACAATTTTGTGACGTGCGTTTTAAAAGGGCCTCTGGTATTAAATATACCTGTTACTAAAGGAATTTGTCAGTAGAATAACTCTAAACAAATGTAATTAAAAAAATCGTAAGATTTAAAAGTTCATGAATACAATTCAATTTGAGTTTTACATAAACAATGTTCACATTGAAGGTAATTTAGCTCTTATTATATTACAGTACCGGTAATCAAAAATTGAAAAAAATGTAGATATGCCATGGAAATAATGCGAATACATGACAGCTAAACCAAAGTTAACAATCATAAAAATAGTCACAATTACAATTTTTCATATAAATAAAAAACTTGAACATTACATTGTCGCCCTCAATTTTTTTTGCTATCTAGTAAAACAATAAAGAATTAAATTTGTTTAAAGTTACACAATGTTCTACAATTTAAAAAAATATACAGTGTCTAGAATTATATTTAAATGCTATTGTTGACACAGACATAAAAACATAAGGTCATACCTATACATTTATCCCAAGAACAAAAACATTTAGGGACAAGAGGGTAGTCACCAACAATGATTACTGTGAGAAACCAAGCTGATAAAAAGATTGGGGCTAACAAGGTACTGTAACCTTATTTTTATCGTCAAATCATTCTTGCAGGAAGCATTAAACTAACTGATTTCATTTTATAATGCTCTCTTCAATGTTGAAAACTGTGTATTATTGTAAACTATGTTATGTTGAGTACTGAATATGTCCAAAGATAATGATCATATTAATATTGTTATTTTTCAACTATAAAACTCGCGTGTAGAACTACTATATTTGTATTGGCTGTTCTCAATGTTAATATTTACTTTATTTCTTCCTTTCTTTTAGGCTGGAAAAGTAATAGAGTATTTCTAAAAGTAATAAGTAATAGGTTAACTCTAAGTAAAATTAATCTATCATGTCTTGCTTGTAGAACTTTAAACAAACAGGTGCCGTAGTATGGATCTAAACTCTAAACTAAAGAAAGTGGCTATACTTGGTGGTGGAATATTTATAACCAAAGTTCGTTTGTTAGTACGTATTCGATTCAAATATAACACGTCACTAATGCCTAATAGTTTTATTTTGACCATAGTGTTATAGATAAATCGTAAACGCATGACAGACAATACATTTGAGCACTAAGCAATAAATAAGATTCGAATTTTCTAATTTACAAATTATTCATCCCCATCTCGATTTTAAAAAGGCTCAAAAGTTCAAAGCTCTTTGGAAAATGTAAGTGAAGTTTACGATGAATTCATGTAAAAAAAACAGTGGGGAGCGAACTGATCTGTCTACCCGGCTTCAGTCCGCAAAGTCTCGTGTTCAAATCCCGTCAGCCACCAATGGCTCTAGTTATGAGAAAACCCTCTAGCACTAGTATGAACTTAGTAAAACGGCTCCGGGCTAGAACCCATCGTCCTTGGATTTGGAAGTACTTAAAAATGACAACAAACAAAGCTAATTTTTTGATCAAGTTGTCTCTGGTCTTTCGGCATACAGTGCTCGTATTTTTAGCCCAACTCTTTTGTTTATACAACTGGTCCGGTTTTGACGTAGCTGTGACGTAGTATGCCGCTTTATGTGATTCGTCCGTGACTGTGGTAGCTGGTAGGTTATACGTGACCCACCATATAATATGGCGTGACAACACTGTCGTTGAGTGAGCTCTAAAATGTTTTTATAGGTCGCTAATTTGACGGGTCAATCACTACTCGAAAATGCGCAAGCAAGTAGCCCTCCCACATCCTTGTTTGGTGGTCAGCATTACTTGTTTGGAGATTAGGCCTACTCTTTGATTGGCTCTACGCCTTACCTCTAGGGTTTATATATTTTCGGGGTCAATCTGTGTTGTTGCAGTAATTATATTTTACCCTTGGCAACATCCATCTTTCATTTCAAGTTCTCTTGGAATACTCAATCTACAATAATTGGAAGTGAACCATTCCAAAAAATCAGTACCACTTCAAACTTAGTAATTTGTGAAACAAATTAATATCTAGGTCAACATAATTTTATGATTTTATCTGATATCTCCATCTAAGATTATGATTATTGTATAAGGTCCCCTATTCCCAATAAAGGCCCTTCCCCTCTCTTATGGCCATCCTTGTTCGACTAATCGGTAGACATATGGTCCAAGAACAATGCACAAAACTCGTACAGTGTGTCAGCAAGAAACAGCGAATCATCAGTAGCTGTTTTGGGAATCGTAGTTACCCAGAAAAGCCATTGGAAACATCGCTTTGAAAACCAAACATGCCATTTTAGGGTCAGCTTTATGTGGAAACTTGATACTGAGCACAGATACTATCATAGCTGAACGTAATATCCTAATCCCATTTCAGACAACAAGGATAAACGCCGTCTAAATTGTCTTGAATTGTCTGTACCGAGTATATTCAACAATTAGAAAAATTATTCAACAATTCAAGAAATTCACACTACACACGTGAGTCTCAATATCGAAATATTGCCTTTTATCAACTGCTTAAAATTCCGGGTTCAGTCCCCTTCAATCCCGTGATTGGTGGAATTGAAAATATCATTGTCTTTACGTTGTATTTTGCTTTTAATAGAATGTTCATTAAAATATCGATTTTATAAAATGCATTACGCTACTATAATAATATATCGCTACTCGAAAATACGTTACATTCCTTGATTACACGAATGTAAAATATGTTAAGACGATTCGGTATTCGATTTTTTATTATTGTTTAACAATCGCCTCGCGTACACAACAGCCTCGCTATAAATCCGAAACATTTTTTATTATTTAATCATCTTTTGCAACACAACACGCGTAATTTTCTCTGCTTAACGTTAGGCGTGATGTTATTTGAAAAAATGTCATCGTTTCCACTAGCCAAAAAGATATAATCACATTACAAAATATCTGGTAAATATTGGCTGAATTTTCTTCTAGCTGATATTTACTGTATTCTATTGTATATAGAAAAGCGAAAATTCATATGAATACAGTACCTAAGTATAGTTACAGCTAGTATTAGTTATGATTTTATTTTCTTATCACAGTCACACTGTCTCTAATTCATAAACGAACGAATTAAACAAATTTTGTTTGAATACCGAATCCTACGTCGGTGGTATAAGTTGTTAAGTTTATCTTAAAATTCGAGCAACTTTTTACATGGAAACTTCGAGGTAAAGTTTTTATCGGTCTTAAGTCAACAGAAACGCAAGCATTTGGTTGAAGTTTGTTGTATAGTATTTTCTATATTTATTGCAAGATGTTTTGGGTGAAGTGGTTGTGGTGATATTTAGAGGAATTTATTTATTTATTTACCTATAAGTCGCCATATTGTCAATGGTTAAATCTAAGACTTAAAACCAAGATGCTTCTGTGTTTCCAAAAAACTGAACCTTACGGAAATATAAAAGAGAAAAAAATCTAATTTATTCATAAAAAAATTAGCTAAATTGAGTGTGTAGGTTCATTCATACCTTATTCTAGCAGACCTTTAAATAGTCTGCCATTGAAAAAAAAATAGTCTGGAGTCATTTCTTAGAGAAGGTCTAGACTTTGACTTATTGACAGTATTATAATAGGAATTCGCCCGGAAATATGATTATGTAGGTCTAGGTATTATAGATTAAAGGAATAGACCTTCTTTAATACATGGTATTAATGAAGTACTGGTGTGCTCAGTGGCTCAGTGGTACAGTTGAACACACGCGGCATAAAGCTACATAAAGCCGCCACGATTTTTTACTTATCAGCACGGAATAAGTGTAAGGGCAAATGCAAGGTTAAAATTATTTATAGGTTTAATTATATTAAAATGTATGCATTTTTATTTTTCTTGCACTGTATTTAAATTTTGATGGCCGTGCAAATTATTTCGCTGCGGTCTATTAAATACAGTAAAATAAAATGTTAGGCAGTAAAATTGTTTTTATTGATATTAAATGAAAGAACAATCACCTCTAAATAAGCCTCTTCCTTCTTGGACCAATTTAAAACCTATTAGACAAAAACATTCCCAAGAATCATTTTTATGTAAATAATTTTATGGTTCAATCGAATTCCCCGTTAAAACATTTGTTGTTACCATAGCGTTTTATAGCCTAACGTTATTATTAAACTGTCATAAAATAAAATTTTTACTCTGCTTGGTGGTGGTTGAGATATATTTATTTTTTATGTAATATTTATTTTTCTTGCCTTACTAATTTGTTTAAATTTACAATAATTTTGAAGGAAAACTCTTTTTAATTATTTATACTATCATCTTAAATCATACTACACGCTTCATAAAACCACAATCAATAATTTAGTATTGTTTTAAATGTTATCTAAAATTACAACAATAAATGTGAATAGCTTCTTAATAAGCATAATTCGTGTTGTTAATTTTATGGAGAGTAAATAAAAATACGTCTAATAACACTTTAAAAACCTTTTAATGTGAATTACATCCCATTAATTGCTGATTTTACTTTTACTGTCGTAATATTATTGCTGGGGTATCAAAAGAAAAGTTGTTAATATTATTTATGATTCGCATAGATTGTTTACTAATAAAACGAAATGATAATCAACGATGCATTTTATAAATTGTATTACTAATTGTTATAGAAGTAAAATTCCCGGATATTTAAAACCGACTTAGTGTAGTTGTTTATATTGTCTTAATGTAGTTCTTTACATCGTTGTCTAAAACTTGGGGCAAATACCCAAGTATTTAGGGCATTTATAAAATTGAGCAATATTAATTGATGTTTAACTCTTAATATGTTATTATTATAATTATATGATATACTAAGTATAGTCTATTAATTTAACAAGTTATTTGCCATTTTGCAAAGTTCATAAATAATCAGGATTTTATATGTCTGAAGCCTGTGTTTATAGAAGAAAATAGGTAAATAAGAGTAATTCTACATAGTTTGCAGTTATATATTTATATTTAATGTATATTTGATATTACACTAACTTATAAAAAATAAGGTAATGGAACGAATAAAGATAAACCTTAAATTGTGAATTCATTCAATCTTCTGGCACTTTGTTTGGTTTTAATTTTAAAGCTTGTGTTTTATTTTAACACTAAACAGAGATCTTCAACAAACATTCTTTATAATTATTATAGAATCTTACCATCCTTATTTTTTTAATTTCCTTGGATAAATCTACACATTACACTTGGTCAATCCCCCTCTCCTTTATTAATAACTATTACTTTTATAAACTCTCTTTTAAATGTTGATTAAGGTGAATTCTTTTAACACAGAGAAAAGCAGAAACTCTTATAAATACCCCAGGACCTGGGTGTATAGTGGTGTCTAGCAACTATGCCCCGAAGTAAAATACTAGTTGAACACATGTTATCATCACTATACTATCCTTACAGAATAGTAATTTCAAAGAACAACTCTAATCTTCTCTAAAGTGAATAACAATTATAAATACCTAGTTATAACCTGGGTAGATACCCAATTTCTAAATACCTACCCACTGGGTATTTACCCGACTCACATCACTACTGATTGTTCAATCGATATTGTTTTAGCTTTATGCTAAGAGCTGTAAAATTTTACTTAGATTAAAAAAAAAAGTCTTAAGATGATCGATACAATGGTGTTAAGTAACATCCAAAATATTCTTACAGAATATTTGTTAAGAAAATCTTATTCATAAGAAGAGTAGGCTATATTTGGTTTAATAATCAATTCATTTAGTTGTCCGTATATAAAGCAACTTAGGGAAATAATAGTTTGTGTGCTACTAATTATTGCCGCTCAGAAACTTAAAAAATCTAAAGAATAAATTAGGTATAAAACCTCCTACAGCTTAACTCGTCAATGAAATTGTGTACCTACCAACAATGTGTTGATCTCGTTTGAAGATTTCGTCGTTGAGCTGCAACTCACTGGAATTTGTAGGAGAAAGTTGTTAGAAACTACAAATATCCCAAAAACGTAAATTTTGAGAGAATAAAAACACGATTTGTATTTCAAAGTAATATCAATACAGTAAGCTACTATGCTTATTTAACTTTTGGATCTTTAGCGCCATATGAAAGTATGTAACTTAAATGTAGTTTTAAGATTTCAATTTGTAAACAAAGGTCCATTCTGATGAGGTAGTCGAGTTGAAATTGGCAACTTGGTTGCAATTTCTTTGTTTACTTTTATGCTACTAATGTAACATGGTTTTAAGTTTTAACCACTTTAGTCAATATCTCAAACCTTTTTAGAGTTTGATTAAAATTAGCTGTTTTTCATTTGGAAACCTCCTACTTTTGATATTACTTACTCTTACTAAAGTTAAATTAGTATTCTGATTCATACAGAAGATGAAATACTCATCATCACCTTCACCTGCATATTCTTGTTAATGCAGTCCCTTGTTATTACTGAACAAGGAACTGAAAAATAAATTAAAGAATTAAAGTCAGAACTAGGAATAAATCTCCCTACCTCTTTTCCAAACCCCTAAACAAAAATAGGGAGTTTATATAAATAAGATTGGATTTATACTACCCTAAAACAACACAGTGCGTATTTTTTAGGTGACAATGAATGAACTCACATTATCCTGTATGATGTAATCATGTCATATAATGTTTCTACGGACTATGATCGTCTGATTATTTTGCCGGAACGATTAATTAAAAGCTAGCTGATCAAGAACAGCTGGGTCAAGTTTCGAACCATAAAAACCTCTGACTTTTGTCAGGATCGAACCAGTGACCTTCATTACGGAGTATCCACTCAGCTACCCATAAAGTACAAAGCTAATCAACTTGGTTACTTATATACCTAGATACCTATATCGTTAAATTTACGCTCAAAGTAGAGGAAGTTAGAAACATTGGTGGTACATTTACAGTTTATTCATTAGATGTGGAGATACAGCCAAAATGTACACATTTTTTTCGATACTGACTGGGTTTAGTTTTACATTATTGATTACGTGCAATTTAAACATGTTGGTATTTGCTGAAGCTACATGCCTCAGTAGAGTTTGGAGGTGAATCTGTAGCAAGCGGTGATCGGTGTGCGCGTGTATGTGTGTGTATCGATGATGGTGACTGTGGTGGGTTAGTGGGGTGGTTTCAAGTTGACAACTGACGCAGTTTCGCAGACGCAAAGCAACCTTCCACCCCCAGTCTACCCCCAGTCCATCCCACCCTCCAGCTATCGCGGAGTCTGTGTCAGTGCCAAACATAGCAAGGGGTGGGATGTGTCGTGCAGTCAGGGGACACTCGCACTGAGTAAAAGAATCGGAGTACCTGAAAACTGTGCACAATTGATTGTAATAATAGTAGCTAATGCTCCCTTGATTGTATAAACTAATGCAAACAAGACGTTGTAAAAGCAAATTTTAGTTAGCATATGAAAATATGTAGGCTAAACATAGAGGAATGTGTAAAATATCCTATAACATTGGATAACTATTTGTCATAACCATCGAAACAGCTGGTCTTAATAGAAAATATACACTAGACTAGACATCTCACTCAATTCTAAACTCATCATTCAATCTTACAGTGGAACCTTGATAAGAAGACCCTCGATAATAAGTCGCCCTTGATAACAAGTGTCATTTTCAAATCCCCTTAACATTATTTTACCTCTAATCACATGTTATTACAAACCTCGATAAGAAGTCAATCTTGATAACGAGTCTTTTTTTACGATTACCTCCCGCTATCTCCGCGTCCCGCCACCTCCGAATTTCAGAGTGGCCCCTATAATCCTCGGTTAATACCTGCGTTAAGACTTTCCGTCCTAACCTAACCTAACCTAACCCAACCTAACCTAACCTAACCTAACCTAACCTAACCCAACCTAACCTAACCTAACCTAACCCATGGGTTAAATTTTCATTAAATCTCCCATCCACGGGGCTTCGCAGCCGTGGATGCAATGACAGCTACCAACGCAGACAGTGACGGTATTATAAGGGTCACTCAAGAATTCGGAGGTGGCGGGACAGATTTGGGTTCGGAGGTGGCGGAACGCGGAGATAGCGGGAGCACACGTATTTTACAATCCCCATGAGAGTCTTGTTATCAAGGTTCTACTGTATTTTGGTTAAATACGCGCAGTCAAAAGTTAGTAAGAAATTAGTTGCACATTAAAGTATGAAACACCATCACAACCAGTGTTTTATTATACGCAAAATACAATCATAATCAGTATTTGGGCTAAACACAATCTTAACCACTACCCAGTATAGATACATCGTGGGACTACTGTTGCTAACTTTTTGAAGTGGAATTTACCGGCCTAGTTTTTGCGTACAATTGTACAGCATGAAATACATAATTCTCTTTATTTTAAATTACTAAAGATCACAAAGTTAATATTTAATTAGATGATGAGAATCCACCCAAAGCACACTTTCATTTTTCTTAAATCGTTTTTAGAAGCTACCAAACTCTCTTTCATAAACATTGTACTTTACTAACAAAGATCTTTAATTTGATGTGCATATAAATCTATGCCTACATTTAAGATTTTCTTCTGACTCCTAGCGAGCCGTACCCCTGAAGAGGTAGCACATATTTGAATAATGCGTTAAAATGACTTCAATATCCAGTAACTGTGTATCATTATCTTTATTACTTCTTGGAACATTTAACCGTCCCGGGCCTTTTTTTACCCTGTATACAAGGTGAATCTCATAAGGTGTCCACTATTGATTCCAAACAAACCATTGGTCTTACAATGATGAATTGAAGGTTTTCTCTCTAAACCAACCCCAAGGAATAACGTAAGAATATTAAATTTTTTAAATACAAGACGCTCCTATAAACGTACCATAGGTTCAGTAGTTTGAATCTCACATTTGTGAAATACAAACACATGCCATATCATACGTAATTTTAATTTAATACAATTTTTTTTAAGAATAAGAATTTGACTATTTTAATTTGTTTCAAAATGGCGGCTCTTTTGTGGAAAATCTTGTTCTTGTACTATTTTGAATACCGTGTATTTTTTAATACCGATATATCTACTCTGATAATTGTATATGCATCAACATGCAATATTACAATATAAAAAAAGGTAAAAAAACATTTTTTTTTAAGTTACTTATGAAAATAGCTGCAAATATTTACGTGGCGAACACTTTAAAATTTCAAAGAGTATCATACGTAAAATTGTATATCATTTTGAAGGTGTAATACCATTCCAAGCAACTTCCAAACCTAAACTGTATTGTATCCCTTATAGTTTTGTAGTCACAATCCAAACACTTGTTTAACTCACACAAAGATTATGGTAATTGTTTAGACATCGGCTACACATAATACAGTATATAACCTATTCTGAAGTAAAAAGCTATTCAAATTATTAAGTTAAATGTGGAAAGAAATTAGTGTACAATACACATTCTATGTGTTAAATATGTTCCACAGTATATAAAAAAATAATTGAATTGTACAGTTTTAATTTTGGATTTCATGTCACAGAATTCAACTTCAATATTCATTTTCCCCGTCAACTTGTGCTTTCTCTATAGTCTATAATATGTATATCTGTATTGGTCGGTATTGTTATAAATCTACAAAAGACAAATCTTTGTTATTTTTGCTGTACATAAAAGATGCATTCTACATTATGTGTTGCTATTGTTAACTGAAGTCTGTTTTTTGTTGACAGAGGGATAGAAAAGAAAGAAAGCTTTATACTGATGACTGGGCTATTGGTGATGAAGATATTGAGGGGAGGAGATCTTTCAGCCTACAAGAAAAGCTTGAATCCAACAAATTCCCTCAATGTTTTGCAAAAGAAATGCAAGGAAGTGGTGAGGACATAATTTATGTTATGGTTTTATTATATTTCATAAAGTAATCTTTTGAATTTTGCTCAAAATTAAAAAAAATTCATTTATATTTTATTTATCTGTAGTTAGTGTTAACAGATGAATTCATAATAATTTAACTCATTCATATTCAGTGTTATAAAGTAATTGCTGGTCAAAAATATTATTTCCCAGTTCTATGTATACATTAGTGAATTGCGATATGTGAAGTGCAACTACCAGTACTATCATACCCCATCAGGTCTTTGCCCACGACAATTTAAATTAAAACCCTTTAGGTTTTAGCTGATGGAATAGAATTTTAAAAATTACTGATTTAATCTAAAAATAAAATGTGTTTTTATTAAATCCATCCATATGTAATCACCACAGTTGAGCATAATGTGACTACTGCACTGAAGTTATAACAAGGGTGAGATTCTACATACAGTATACAACTTTATCAGTCTTACCACTAAGATCTAGAATTGATACACACTCTGTAACAACCCATATAAACTATTTCTGCTGTATTTTCTTTAATTTTCGATTAAATCTTATAACAAAATTTTCCAGTAGTACATTCAGTCTTCCCATAATATTATTGAAAAGTCTCAGATATCTTAAAGTATCATCAAAGCTTCTTGAAATTCTTTATCTATGTGTATAGTGTTCTATGATGCATTTTAAAAGATTTTTTCGTTAATTCTGTGCTTTTGATTGTTTACGTATCCAAATTGTGCTAGTATACTAGCATGACATTTTTATACTGCCCTAATAACTTTCAATGGCACTAAAAATTTATAAACTTATAAAAAATTACAAAAAATATTTGTATTTTATTTATTGTTTATAACACATATTTCCATAAATTACCATTCAAATATAAGCAGTTGTTTCCTTACAAATAATAGTATACATTTTAAAGCATCTACTTTTCTGTTCAAATTTAAACAAATATTTTATCCACCAGGATAAAATTGGAACTTTAAGTCCACTGGGGCAGAGCCTTAATGTCATTTTTTGAAACCGCTTATTGCACTTCTAGATCCTCCATCCCAATACCTGAGTTCATATGGATTGTAGATTTGTGATGAATGAGTAAGTGACTGGTATTTGCCTTTTATAAAAATATATTAGTCTATTGGAGTAGAATTAATTAGGATTAATTTACTTTTAACAAATTAAAATAATATTTATTCATTGTTCTCAATAAAGCCAACAATTTTGAAAAATGATTGAAGTAACCTAAAACTAGTCACTTGCTGTAGCAAAACTAAATATGTGCTGCATCAAATTGATGACACGTAGTAAATTTTCCACATAGTTACTGCACATGTGCAGGTGATTATTTTGCAGTTGCAACTGAACACATTCCTGATATCCAAGTTTGGTGTTAGCCTATTATTATTTAAAGAGTTGGTGTTACTGAGAAGAAGTAATCTTAAAATATAAATTGTAAATTAGTCATTTATAGGCTTTTAAAGGATTTGGTTAATAATTTTAATAAGTGAATAATTCTCAAGTAGTGCTAAACTAAGGTGTTTAATTGGGTGAGTTCAATCTGAATTAACTATGAAAATCTCCCATTTGTAGCAAAATGGAAAACTTAATTAAATTTCCAGTACATTTACTTAACTTTAATTCAAACTGTTTGGTGATGAAAGCAAAATTAAATAAGACTTAATTCCTCTGTAAATGACAGCTCAACAAATACAGTACATGGGGTTCCAAAAAGGGAAATTAAACAAGTTTCAAGAAATTTAAAAACTTTTGGAAGCACTAGTATTTTGTATGTTTAACACTTATCTGATCGCAATAACCAATAGGTAAAGAATGAAAGTGTTCCATTCTAAATAGTTTTTTTTAAGTTTATTTAAATGGTGGATAATTATATTAAAAAAAAACATGTTAGGCCAAAAAGGTCTAAAAATGATTTTTTGATAATTTTTTAAGAGTTATCTTTTCAACGGACACATATACAACTAGTTGAATCATCCAAATATCTGGCTTGTGGGGACCCTAAACAATGAAGTATATTGGTTCTATTAGTCTTGTCTTATTATAAGTACTATGGTGATAGCAACATTGGAACATTTACTTAAACAGTAGTTTATTAACAATAATATTATGTTTTTGTAATTTAAAAATATTTATGTTTACAGATTTAACGGTGGCTTATCTTCAAAGACATGGTTTCAATACACCAATCCTTTTTAAAGAAAAGGCAGGTCTTGGGTTGCAAGTGCCTAGCCAAAACTTTACGATTAATGATGTTAGAGTGTGTGTCGGTAAGTGTCTTACAGTATATACATATGTGTAAAATACTGTTATATTGTAATAGTTTTTATTTGGACAGTGTTATTTAAACTTCAAATAGGTAGTTCTTCCTGTATCTGATTGTTTCATGGTATACCAGTTTTATTTCAATAAAAAAAATGAACTGATGTATAATTATCCTATGGGACTTTTGGCCAGTGAATGTGTAAGCTTTAATTGTATTTTTGTTTTTTCTCTTTTGTAATTCTCTAACCTTACATCAATTATTGGTGGGTGGACTTCTTTTGATTTAATTCAACAGCAAAAAAGGAAAAATGTTCCTAAAACACTTAAAAATTAATTTAAATGCGAAAAATTCAATTTATAAATAAACATTTGACATTTTTTAGATAAAATTACCTAGTAATTTTGCTGCTGCTTTTGTTTTATAATGGTGTATCATAGCAACCTTCAACTCATGGAATCAAAAATATATAGTCACAGGCAGACAATATTAATACAAATACCTTTAATATTTATATTTCCTAAGATCATCTGATTTACTAGGCCAGGATGGTAAGAAAAAATTCATTAATCAATGACAGCAAGAACACATATGAAACCTATTCAGGATCGAACCAGTAGGTCTTGGGATACACAAGCAATTTTTAAAACCATTCATTCACAATAAGCTGATAACTGTTATAATTTATTTAGTTAGAGAAAATAGTTAATTCCCCTATTGGGTCTGATAATGATTGGAGTGTCCAATCAAAATTGATCACCATTTACCCTATTTTACATATACTGTAGGCCTATACACTGTCTTGTGAGTTAACAGTATAAGTGTATTATATGTTTCAAGTGTTATTAGACTTATTTTTATTTACTTTTCGTTAATTTATTTTACATTTTTGTTCTTAGTCCTATATAATAATTTTAATTAGGTTGAAACAAGATGAATTTTATAAAAAATCACACAGTTGAAATATTTTATAAATTGATTTATTACTTATTTAAATGCTTATTTCCTAAGGGTATATTTATTCATTGCATCCTTGAAATAAGCATGTATAAACATATCTTTTTTCTTTTTTTTTCCTAGGACGCTAGGCACAAGCCCAGAATTGTTTTTCACATTACTTCAGACTAAACCTTAGGGGTTGCCGCATTATCACTTAAATAAAATACATTTGGTGATATGGCGGTATTTGAACCCAGGACCCCTGGAACTGAAGTCCCACGCTCTAACCACTAGACCAACTCGCTCTCCCAAGGACAGCACAAACATATCTTGGAAACTGGTGTTGATATGTTAGTTAATAACCAATAATAGATAAATCACTTTTAAAAAACTTTAATACCCAATATAACTAGGATTTCCAACTAATTTAAAAGTAATATGCACATTGGTTCTTTAAATCATAACAGCATTGTTAGTTAATCGATTAAGGTCGATTCACACACATCGGTCCAGTCACAGTTCCGTTACAGTCCAGTTGCAGCCCAGTTACAGTCCAGTCACAGTTGCATCCGCAATTTCTCAGTCAATTGTCCGTCAGTTGGTTTCAGTCAGTCTTCCGTGTCTAATATTTGCAGTAATTTACAGTCAAAAAATTTAAATTATATACCTATATTCTATTAAATTACCATTGTACATCTTGTTGATTGTTACAAACAGTACTCAAAATACAAATGCAACCATTTAAATAACAATAACACTATTTTCTAACCTCAAACAGTTCCTTCAGGCGTCCGAACAATCAAAAAATATCGGTGAAAAGAAATCTGAAATTGACTGACGGATGCCGGCAGAGAGACTGACGGGACTGCAACGGATGAGTGAAGATAACACAATAGAAAATCCATCAAAGAATATTTTTGTTAACTGTGACGTGCCTGAAGTGACTTTACTGTGACGTGCCGTAACTGATGTGTGTGAATCGACCTTTAGAGGAACAAAATAATTTTTATTTTTGTGCTGCAATATTAAACAGTTGATACAATAACTATAAACCTTAGGACCAAATGCCGATGGATAATGTTTCACATTGATTGGATTCTAGCATTAAGTGGTCATTATTTTATTTATTACAAAAATTCAATTGTGTAAAAATAAATTTTTCAAGTTATCTTTTAGATTAGACAATGACCATTAAAATAAATGAATAGCAATCATACCTCATACTGAAAAAAGTCTGTATTACCATTAGATCCATTGTTGAAATATTAGAAAATAAAGCATAGGTTATCTCAATTTATCTTTTTGCATAGTCCACGTATTTTTCACCTTTCCTTAACATTTGCATGCTCTACTTTAGTCAAGACATCATACTAAATGATATTCACTCCTCAGGCATACTATAAAATAAATTTATATTGTACGAATGTCAGTGGGTATATAATTTAAAATGCTAAAAGAATCACCTTAGAACACAGTTTACCCCTTTAACCAGCAATATAGACATTTACATTAACTGAAGATCTAAATAATGTAGTTAATAATAGCGTTGACTCACAAAGTTAACTTAAGATGTTTTAGTCACAATGATTTATCAAAAACTACTTTTCTCTCAAGGGTCTCGAAGACAGCTGGACGTTATGGATGTTAACACACAGAAAAATTTTGAAATGTCCATGAAGGAGTGGCAACGATATTATGAGGAGTCAAATAAAGACAGACTGTTGAATGTCATTTCACTGGAGTTCAGTCACACCAAACTGGAAAACTTTGTCACTACTCCTACCATTGTGAGTATTATTGAAATATTCTTCTAACTTTCTTTAATGAGAACATTTTTCAAATTTTCAAATTTATTTTGATGATAAAGGTAAGGATATTTATACTGATTAAACATAAAGAGGATTTATTGGGCCCTATACTACAGACAGTTGCAGTTAACTTGATATATATATATATATATTACAGAGTTAACAGATGGGTACAGCACAGAAATCAGAGTAGCATGGGCTTGAACAGTGCTGAATTTAGGGTACTAACAGCCCCAGGCCAAATTAACCCGCAGGGCCCTGTCCTCTGCGTGGAACTTGTCGGCTATCCCTGCGAAATCGTGAATTTCTCGATGGGGCTGGTGCATTAGTTCATGGCAAATGTATAAAATTATCAAAATTTAAGATTGAGAATAAGGTTATTTTGTTAGATTAACATAGTAAACTTAGTTTTCTGACTTTTAAAATAAACCCTTCTTGGGAAGGCTCTCTCTCCCTATTCGGAAATTATCGTGACTTCATCTTGGAATGAATCTTAGATCAGACACTCTGAAGTTTGCATCTATTCATCAAGCTCAACCTTTTCATTGAAGTTTTGTATTACACTTTTTATTGTATTTTCCTTGCAGTTGAATGTGTTTTATATTTTCAACTAATGGTATGGATTCATTGCTAATATCAGTGCTTAAAAAGTCAAAACACCTTATAGGCCTCCTAGAATTATTAAAAAAATTCTACTTGTAGTTGGAAAATGGTTTAATTAGGATGAATAAATAATGAATAATAAATATATGACATATTTGGTTAAGATGGTTTAAGGCCAGGGTTAGGGGGAAACAAAGTCCTTAATAAATAATTACATCCATAATACCCCCACCTGACTAAGTAGTATACAAAATATTGTTGTCTTGTGGGATGGTACATTATAAAAAAGATTGGGAAACACTGTGTCATAGTAAATTGCTGGCTACTTTTAATCACCAGGTATAAAAATGTTTATAAAAATTGTCAGTTGTAGTCACTGACTGGTACGTTTTACATGGTCAATCTGTGATGAAGAGGACAGTGTTGCAAAATCTCTCAGCATCAACTGCCTCTTTTTATAGCTATTGGTTAGTTTATGTGATCTTGTAGTTTTCTCCTGTATTGAAGTTTTTGGATTCAGGATTTAGTAGTTGGTTGTATTAAAATCCTACGACTTATTATTACTTGCATCTAAAAAAATCCGACCCAAAGAAAATTTACATTCTCTTGGGCACCCTCTTGCTTCCCCAACCATCCCGCTCAGGTATGTCCTGGTCACTCAAAATGGAAAAGCTTGGAACAATTTAAAGGCATCAAATTACTAACACTTTTCTGATATCTGAATACATTTTAAATTCTAAAAGGAATTGCAAACAAGTCTATTGATTTCTTTCAAAAGGAAATAAAATAAGTTATAAATTGTTCTTGTCTAATTACACATGTCTCTAATTGGTTTACTTAACAGATTACATCAATAGTCCAGTAAGGGTTGTCTCAAAATAAACTGATTAAGTTATCACAAGATTCTGTTGAACTTTTTATCAATTCCTTCAATCATTGTTATAGGTTCGTCATATTGACTGGGTGGATTGTGTCTGGCCGAAACATCTCAAGGATATGCAAGTAGAGTCCACAAATGCCATTGATGACATGATGTATCCCAAGGTGCAGAAGTACTGCCTTATGTCAGTGAAAGGGTGCTACACAGACTTTCACATTGACTTTGGAGGCACCTCTGTCTGGTACCATATCCTAAAAGGGAGCAAAGTAAGATTCCGACAATAAACCACTACTAAGTAGGATAGATACTTTATTTCTTTGTTATACACTTTTCTATATGTCAATCAAATACAATTGTATACAGGTTGTGACAATTGAAATTTATTTGAACATTTTGTGACTCATTTGTAGGCAACTTAACTTGAAGAGCTACACTTGAAGCTTGATAGTTGAAGATTTTTTTAAAACTTCTATGGCTAGTGTTACTGTATATAAAATTCTTCTGAGGCCTTTGATAAACCAAAGTAAAGTGCTATTAGTTTTATTGTACAACAGCTTGAGGTAAATATATTGCAATTAACATTCAAAAATTTGACAGGCAAATAATATAGATGAAATATTTTAGCCATAGTTTTTTCTTGAATGATGTACAGTATATTTTGTATTACTTGTGTTTTCATTGTAGTCATCTTTGTTGCAATGAAAGTTTTAGTTTTATATACAAAGAGATAACTTTTAAAGAAGTGGTAAAGGTATACCACTTCTTTAAAAAGATAGCAAGAAGGAAGTAGTTTCTTTGTGGAATAGAAGAATAGGATGTGGCTGAACTATACATAACATCCTATTAAGATCCTATTAGATCCTATTAAGTCAGCTGATAAAATAATGCTAACTAAAAATTCATCTGACTTCAGAAAAAGCAAACTTACTCTCACATCGGACATTCTCCACATCCTAACGACATGGAGGAGTTCCAAACTAATTTCTCTTTGTCGGTATTTTAAATATCTTAACTTCTTTAATTTTAATGGACTTTAAAATATATTAATGTATTTTGACAGGTGTTTTGGTTGATCCCACCAACAGAGCACAACATCGCCCTATATGAACAATGGGTTTTGTCAGGAAAACAAGGAGACGTGTTTTTTGGAGACACAGTTGAACGTTGTGGCCGTGTCACTCTCACTGAAGGCAACACATTCTTCATTCCAACAGGATGGATCCATGCAGTTTATACACCTAAGGATTCACTTGTTTTTGGTGGCAACTTCCTCCACTCATATTGTATTGACAAGCAACTTCGCATTGCACAAGTGGAGGATACAACACATGTAAGTGATGCTCTCACTTACATAACAGGAGAGTTATTAATCCTTTTCTCAACGTTGGCGATGTCATTAATGTAAACTGTGTATAATTGTCTCAACATCAGCTGTCTCTGCCATTGGCCGCCTTTCTCTGTGTATCATGGCGGCAACTGCGCACCAGCTTGGAATTATTTTGCTTTGAAAGCTGCTCACTATGTATCACCATTTAGCAGATATCTAAAAATTTTGCTGAACAAAACCTTTTTAATGATCTTTTGAGCGTTCAGTTATTTTTATGCTGCGTAGAACCACTGGCCATTTGAGCGGCTTGTACAGCCAATGTACAAATTTACAAGCTGCTGAACAAAAGATGGTCATCAGTACATCTGGCCACTCGACTAGTTAAGAAAGAATGAAATAGTCTTTCGGAACTTACAGGTTATATAAATTATATAGTATATATTATAAATAATATAGTTATACAAATAATAAAATGTTCTATTCTTGTGTCTAGTTGTTCATTTTTTGTAAATTTCAGCATTCTTTACAACAAGGAAAAAACTATGGGATTTATACATTATGTGTAGTATGACTTAATTAAAAATTGTCACTAAAATATTGCTTGTATTGTATTTTAATAACTATTGTAGGTTCCGCAAAAATTTAGATATCCGTTCTTTACTGAGATGCTGTGGTATGTGCTGGAGAAATATGTTTATTTTTTACTGGGGAATTCTCATCTACACGACACCCCACCCAACCCAGCCCACCCGTACCCAGAACATGTTCACCTCACACCTCAGGTTAGTAAAACATGTCAACAAATCAGCTTAGAAATAACATTCACGTTTTAAAAATCAGGGATGTTGAATTTATATATTATTTAGAGTTAGACTCTCATGCTATGAATTTGTCTGTTAAGAGGGTTCCACCTGCCAGCGGGTTACCTCGTAAACATGGTCCTACAAAAACTAACCTCCTGTCATTATTAAAGTGTTTATCTTGTTGAAATATTCACAAAGACCCAAACTATGCCCTGGATGAACTGAAACTTTGTAAGTGTTTCTTTAAGTATTTACTTAAAGTGGGACTTGGAATTAAATGTAGCAGCTAAGACAATTTTATCATTTTCCATTCCTGCTTGTGAAAAGTGAAAATCAGTTTACTTTTTTCCTTGGAGTGTTGGAAGTTGCAAGTCAAGTGTTATGCAATTTTGAAATAGGTATTTTTTAATTTAATGTTTAATTTAACTTTTAGGAACTGCAAGGTATCAAAGCAATAGTCGGGTACCTTCATTCATTGCCTCAGAATAAGAAGAATGTTCCTGATTTGATCAAAGATCCAATAGCTTTGATTAAAGATGTGAGAACTTTGGTTGAACAACACAGACATGACAACCATCAACTGGCGACAACTGGACGGCCTATCTTGCTCTCCATGGCTGATAAACGCAAGGTAAATGACACACAAGCCAACTAGAACACAATAAACATTCTGAGTGTCTTGCTTCAAACTGTCCATCAGACAAACATACTTTTATCTAGGAAATACTTTGTCCATTTGCCACTAATATACGGATTAATTTTGTTGTATAATGTTTTGAAAACTACCCAAGTTTCGGTTCTTCTATTTTGAAACTCATTAGAATTTGTTATCTTGCTTTTTTAGTCAAGTTTGATTCATTAAAAATATTCAGAAAATTCTCTTTTTCACTACCGGTAACTCGTCTGTCACTTCATTAATAAAAAAAGTGTAAGGTTACTTGAAACATGATTTCTGTTACATGTTATAAATAAGGATTCAAACATGAAGACATACATATTTTTAAGTATGAACGCCTTTCTTTGCAGAACTACGAAAGGCAAATGAACATCGTCAAGAACCTTTCCAATCATAACGTGATCAACAACAATTCAATGGCCAAGATGAGACCGGGTATGCTGATCAAAGGAGGCTCGTTACCCGGAAGCAGGCTGCACGCCAATCACCACAATCACCACAGTCACCATAGTCACCACAGTCACCATAGCCATCACAACCATATGTCGTCAGGCCCTCGTCGCCGACGCACACGGTGCAAGAAGTGTGAGGCTTGTCAGCAAAATGACTGTGGCGAATGTGCCTTCTGTCAAGATATGGTAAAGTTTGGTGGACCCGGTCGTGCCAAACAGACATGCATCATGCGACAGTGTCTCCAGGTGTGTAAAAATATATAGTTTAGCTGCCTGAGAATAGCAAGAATATGTGAAATATTAGTTATAGGGCCATTAATTTTGGTCTTTAACCTAACTTTGTGTTCAGTTGTAATTTTCCACAACGCCTGACCTCAGCTGACTGCTTTTATGATCTACGTACACATTCACATGAACTATGAAATTATGAAGAATGAAAAAACCTTATACCCATGCCAGAATATGGAATGTGCTGTATTTAGGGTTTTTTAGTCACCACATCAGTGAGGATTTTTAGTTGTAGATTTTTAAATATTATAATAACTACAGGAGATTGCTGTGAACAACTTTTTACTATAAAATACTGACAGTTTAAATAGTTTTAAATCAAGAGACGAGCTCTTTGGTGGAAAAAACTGTATTATTATAACCTTAAAATTAAAGTACTTGGAAACAATCCCAAGAAGTAAGATGTTTCATGTATCAGCCAGAAACTAAAAAAGCAACAAATAACAAACGATAATAGCACTAAACCCCACTATATGTCAAATAATTTAACAATTCTGGATTAGGTTTTTGTGGTTCTGTGTCTGAAAATGCATTTGTATGCTATATAGCCTCGACTTATTGTCACAAGTAGTGTAATAAGTTAACATTGTTCTTGGAACTAGAGAGAAGGATAAACTGAGATTTTTTTGTGATTTGTTACATTTTATAAGCTATAATTAGGAACCAAAATGAAATATACTTGATAGTAGATTAATTATATTTTTACGACCCAGGGACACTAGGGTATGTATTTTAAGATGAAGATGAGTGAACAATGAGAGTTGAATAAATGAGATGACAGCATTGCTACTGACTAAGATCAGTTGGTTCTTTATTAAAAGCCTAATGATCAAGGACAGCTGGGTCACGTATTGAACATTAAAATGATTTTGACTCATTGTAAGAACACAAACGAGAGTTATCGCTGAGGTGATACTTCTCACCCAATATTTACAATGTTAACATCCCGCTCAATACAAATTCCCCTGTCATGCTTTCAACCTAATAAATAATAACTGATGACATCTATGCACTTACACATTGGATGGTTGGTGTAGAATGGTTATGATGATAGCAGTGAAGAGGTATACACACATTACATGAGTGCAACAGCTACTACGTAGTATAGCCTCTTCATTGTGTTGGTTGTTGTAGCCCATGTTGCCGGTGACGGCCGCTTGTGCCTCATGTGGTTTAGACGGCTGGGGTCAGCAACTTGTCATTCCTATCCAGAAGACCAACAAGGAAGTGCCTAGCAGCCTGATGGAGTGCAGCGTCTGCTACGAGATTATTCACCCGGAATGTGTTGCCAAGCTGGTAAAGAAACTCAGACAAAACACTGTCATCGATATTTTCTTGATTTTATGATTTCTTGAATACTCATTATCTATTGTTGGTAAAAGCAGTAAATACATTACAAATTAATACAAAAATAAACTTTATTAATGTGGACATAGCTTATGTGTGCCTGGTCTAATGCGTGTATGATATCCTAGATACAGTTATAGTGTTCTGTAGTCAATTTTTTTTTTTTTATTTATTTTGAACCAGAGCAAGCTGTGAACTTCCTCACGACATTGTAACCAATGAGAATACCTCATCATAAGACCACCAGTAGTGTGAATACTATCCACTCTTCCATTGAAAACATTGAAACTGTAATAAAATGCACGATTTAGCTGTGAATTTAAAATAATGGATTGTTAAATGTTAGCTGTTCAATCCTTGTAACTTACGATGCCAGTGTAATTGAGAATTCGTCAATACACGATACTCGACTTTGGATTCAATACTGATTATCAAAGTAATCATGATGAGTAAACTTGCCTGTGATAACATTATGATAATCTCCAGTAATCACAGCAACATTGAGAATTTTCCATCGCACAACAGGTGCTTCCAGAATCACTTTAACATCCCTAGATTTCCCTCCTGAAAAAAATCTTGAAACTCTCCAAATATCTCTGAGTTCTTTGAGAATAAACTATGAACTTCATTTTGGAATATGGGGACCCTGAATGACAGTAAAATTAGTGTGTCAATGGTAAATTTGTAGTAAAATCCCCTGTAGATATATGGTTGGACACCTACTACTAAAAAAAGTACTACTACTCAATACTAATTCCATTTAATTAACATCACAGTATGAGTTCAAAACAAAATGTGAACATGAATTTAACATTACAAACCAGCTTAAACTTAGCATTACCTGTTACCTTTCCCTATATTTTGATGTGTATTAGTGTCATTCTCACATCTACTGTTTTATGTTGTGTAACCAACTTTTTTTCTGAAACATCCTTTGTTTTCAGTGTCCGGACTCTGAAGGAATGGTCAATGAAGACTTGCCCAACAGTTGGGAATGTCCAAAATGTTGCAGAGATGGAAAAAATATTGAATACAAGGTAAATATAATGTGGATTGTTTTGTAGACAGTAAACATATGGAAAACAATGAGGAAGATTACAATATCACTAAGTAAAATTGAGTACCTATATTTTCTAAAATCTGTCAATCTTTATCAACTATTAACATTGATACACAAGAGATAATCTTTTACAATGGGTCTTTTTCAATCGGCAAATATAAGCCTATGCGAACTTTCAATAAGAAACCTTAATGCTGGAAGGGTTGCTTGAAAATTTTGTCAATTTATCAAAATGTAGACAGAGGGGTATGTATTGTAGAAAAATATACAATTTGATACAAACAAATTTTATAACAAAAAAATAAAAAAAATTGTAGATTGTACAAAAAAGGTTGTAGCTGTAAAAAAGGTGAAATAGTTATAATAAATGTGGGTTTACACGTTTGTACTAAATATGATCAAAATCAGATGATTTTTGCTTGAGTTAGCGTGCTAACAGACACACACACACATATATATAAATATATATGAGTTAAACGGATCGTGTTTTTGGCCTCTGAGGACATCAAAACAAAAATTTAAATTGGTCCCTGGTCCAGGTCTTACCATGAGACCTACGGTCTAATAGCTTATTCCCTATATGGAAAATTTTCTAAAAATTAAGTTCATCACACAGACTGAAAGAGTATTTTCTGACCTCTGCATCATCTCAGTCGTTAAACTCGAGATGTGATGAAAAGTGTCACTTTAGGCTCTAGTGATGGAATATACTATATTAATGCATTTGTGGCTCAAACACTGCTAAATTTGTACCATTGCATTACATTTTGTGGTGAATTTAATAATGGTATATTTACTACAGCCAAGACATTTCCGGGCTCGACAAAAGTCATCTGACATTCGCAGAATGTCATGTAGCTCTGACAATAGTTCTGGCAGACGAGATCGTCTTGACGTAAGTAGTGCATTCTGTACTATGTATAGCAAAACACAAAGGTAGACTACATCTTTTGCTTGTTTTATAAGTTGTGACAATACCGGGTGTCCGAAAAAGAACTTGGTGTCAGAAAGTTGTGAAATTTGTTTATATATTGTACAATATACAAATTACAATGATATAGAGGATACATTCAATAGTACACTCAAGTGGTGTCTAGCACCAGTCACTGGTGTCTAGAGAAAATTCTATTTTTCTTCCCCTTCCGCTTTTCTTTCCCCCCTTGCCATCCCATATTACAGCGCTCACGCTGTAGGAAGTCACTGTGCTCTACAACTGCTGTACCAAAATGCTATGCAGTCATGACTGTTTGGGCTCTCATGCTCAAAAACAAATGGTAGCTTCATCGTACAAGCTTCATGGTACAAGTACATTTCTGCCCCACCATACCAGAGCTAAAAGCGCACGGTTGTTTCTATAAGCTTGTTTCCTCTGTATCTTAGTCCAGGATCTGAAGGGGGTTGAGTATGGAAAGCCTGACGCAATTTTATTTCTGATTGTTGTTATACTATGGTGATCATAAAAAGGCGTGTTGTCGCCCCCCAGTGTGGTCGACATTCCCGGGGTGAGGGGGGGGAATATGTCGGGGGGTGCCGTTTACTAAAACGCTTATAACTCAAGAACCATTTTAGACAGAACATTGAAATAAATGCCAATTTACTCAAGTTATGACCTTCTTATGTTCTGAGGTTCTTATGTTTAAATTTGTATCTAGGTTGGTTTTTTTGCAATAGCATATTATATTTTACTGAAGCCAATATCTCCAATAAACAGTATGTTGAAAAAGTCCTAAAACGGCTAATATTTTTCAACCAACATAGATACGGTAGCACAGTTTTGTTTCTAGATACTTATCATTAAAACCTACCTTTTTAAGCAACTGATAATAATTTTCTTCTCCTCAATCTCCTCCGAGGCCCACAAGGAGTAAGAAGAAAAACTTTAATGTAACCATAGATTGATATACACATCAAAATAACAACTGAGTAAAAAATGGCAGCTGTTTAAAGATTCAAAATGGCAGATTCAAGATATCTTTGAACGGCTGTCATTTTTGACTCGGTTGTCCGTTTGAGTTCAAATGTACGGCGTTGTATTTTACTAGTAAAGACCTTTATTTTGATTTGCATACCAACCTATGCTTACGTTAAAGATTTTCTTCTTAATCCTTGTGGGCCGTCCTCCTGGAGGAAAGAAAAATTGATAATTGGTTAAAAAGGTAGGTTTTTTATGTTATATATCTGGATACAAAATTGTACCACCGTGACTATGTAGGTTAAAAAAATATTAAGCCTCTTGGGGACTTTTTTAACACGCTGTATATTGAAGATTTCAGCTTAGGTATAAAATAATACGCACAACCTAGATATGGATTTAAACATAATCTAATTTTTTGCAGGTCATACTTTGATGAGTAAATTGGCATTTATTTTAATGTTCTATCTCAAATGGTTCTCGAGTTATAAGCGTTTCAGTAAACGGCGCCCCTCGCCATATTCCCCCCTCCCCACTGGGATGTTGACGCTGGGGGGCGACAACATGCATTTTCATGATCACTATAGTGCCTATAAAAACAGTCAGAAATAAAATTGGGCCAGGCTTTCCATGCATACTCAAACCCTTTAAGATCCAGGATTATCTTACTTCTATGTGCTAATATTTACTAATAAAAAAATACTATATTAATTTAATGTTTAAAAAAATAATGCACAAACATGCCAAGAGTATTGGGAAATTTAAGTTACGAGGGGGGTTTTTTTTATAAAGAATCCTTAGACAAAGATAGAATAACACAACCATATTTTTTGGGATTTATTTTTCAACATAATCTCTTTTTAGCTCAACATACTTATCTAAACGTTTCTCCAAACTCCTTATGCCATCTAAATAGTACGAACTTCAAAAGCCTTCGAAACACTCTTCTGTTTTAGTAATGACCTCATCATCTGACATGAAACGTTGCTCACTAAACAACTTTTTTAGGTTAAGAAATATAAAAAGTCACTTAGGGCTAAATCTGATGAATGTGGTGGACGAGACAATAATTCAAACTTCAATTCCATGATTTTTGCTATCGAAACCGTGCAGGCGTGCACCCTTGAATTGTCTTGATGAATGAGGATCTTTTTCTTTTTTAAATGGGGACGCTTCGCCTTAATTTCATTGCTCAACCGGCTTAATAATGAGAAATAGTTCTCTTCAGTTATTGTTTGTCCTTTTGCCAGGTAGTCAATATAAATTATTCCACGAACATCCCAAAAAAAAAAACAGTTGCCATTACCTTGCCAGCAGATCTCACCTGCTGTCTTCGCCTTCCTCGGTGCTTGTTCGCTCGAAAAAATCCACTGCTTAGACTGTTTCTTTGTCTCCGGAGTGTAGTAGGGAATCCATGTTTCATTTTCTTCAGTTATGTATTGACGAAGAAACTCATCTAGATTTTGACGGTAAAGCGCCAGAACAGCTTTGGAATTGACCACACGGTAATGCTTATTCTTTCTGAAGGCAAGTACACCATCCATCTTCCCGAGACTTTTTTAACACCCAGCTTTTCATTTAAAATGGAAAACACTGAACCTTGTGATACACCTGTGGCCTCAACTATTTCACACACTTTAATTCGCCTGTCATTCAAAACCTATTCCTATTGTTCCTATATTGTGAATTTTGTCAATAATGTCAGGGGTAGTCACTTCCACTGGTTGTCCTGGTCGGGGTTCATCTTGTGTTGATATGCGGCCACGTTCAAACGCATTTACCCAGTTGTGAACAGTTAGTTACAAATACAGGAGCAGGTGTGCCATGAACTCAATCCAACTCAGCTTTGATATCCTTGGGTTTTAAACCTTTCAGAAATAAATGTTTTATAACCGCTCAAAATTGACTTTTTTAATTTTTCAAAATGCACAGAGATTTGTTTACAAAATCAACAATACAAATGAACTCAGCTGACGATTTTGACAGAAACTTTATTGTCAGCTGTTAATTAAATAGTGAAGTTGTCTGTAAACAAACCATTTGCAGTACTATGACCGGTGTTTATATATTTTTCTAAGGACTTATTGAACCACTATTTAAGACTAACCCAAAATGAATTGAGCATGAATTAGTGTGTGCATCTCCTCTATATTTAAACAAATTGTTGTACGGTACCTGAGGTTAGAAATGTGTTATTGTTTTTGAATCTGCAGCACAGTTTGCCTGAAAGCAAAATCGGGGTTTTATATAAAAATCCCAAGAAGTCACATAAAATGTATTTCTGATTAGTTATAATTATGTTTTCATTTATTTAAATTTGTTGTTTAGGTTGACTCAGATGGGTCGCGTTCAAGCAATGACAGCTACTATGACACATCAATGGACAGTGAATTGCCTTCTTCCAAAAGAATGAAGGGAGACATTGATGATAACTCAGGAATGGGGGTAGGGCTGCTATACAGTACTCGCTTTAAAATACAGTAACTACCCATTTTTACTAGTAAAGAGATGAATACAAAACATTATCATTATTGAAATAATTAAATCATAGTAAAATAAAAAATGGCAAGCAAAATATTCTGTGAACTAGAATGTGAATTCGAATTTGAATTAGAGTTCCATGGAGTTCCTTCTACACAAATGTTTTGCTTCGCAAATTCTAGCCAGTTTAGGAACTCTATTTTTTATAAATATGTTTTTCTTACAATGGGAGTCTTTCTTCCTCAGGACTAAGTCGGCTTCCAATTATGAAGGAATATCCTTTTTGCCTTGTAATACGATTCCCACTGAAGGGGTCTAGAATATTTCTTGTCTCTTACGTTTTTCATAATCTTCTCATTAGCATTACATCCTGTGAGCCTCTCTTCTGATCTATGACTCACCTAGTTAATTAGGGGTGAGAGATACTTTGATTATGTTATGAGTATTTAGACCAAGCTCGATTTCTTTAAAGCATTTGATCATCCTTAAAATTATAATTTTATGGTTTGTCTTGAACATGATTTTACTTAACTTTTATGTTTATAATATTAGCCAATTGTTTGTGAATGTTCCAGCGATGGTCCGGAGACAACGACCATCATTTGAATGGAACCTCATCAGTGAAGCACAGTCACAGTTTGGATGACCTCTCCAACAACCACGAGCCAAGAAAATCTGATCTAAGAACTCAATTAGCATATCAGCTCATTGGCAGTTCTAATAAAGTGCTTCGGAGACCGATGTATCCTGTTCGACCATCTAGCTTAAAACCGAGTGGGCCTGCTCCACTGATGGCGAAACCACAGAACACGGGACCAGTAGTCGAAAGAACTTGTTTACTTAATATATTTTCATATTTGACTCCTTTAGATCTAGCTCGCTGCGCTCTGGTCTGTCGAGTATGGTCGAACGTAAGTGGGGACCCTTCTCTGTGGAAGAGGATGGACGTATCTGGTAAAAGACTTACAGGAGCTTGTCTTATGAATATAGTTAGGAAGCAACCAGAAGTATTGATCCTGGATTGGACAGCCATTGCCAAAAGACAGTTGACATGGCTAGTGGTGCGTTTGCCACAGATGAAGGAACTATCTCTGCAAGGCTGCTCGTGGATGGGGGCATCTGCCCTCAGAACCTGTACGTGTCCTCCGCTCACATCCCTCGACCTGAGTTTTGTTACGGGACTCAATGATGCATCCTTACGTGATTTATTAAGCCCGCCTCCTGATTCTAGACCAGGATTAGTGGACACAAAATCTCGTTTAAGATATTTGCAAATATTAAAACTAGCCGGTTGTGATCTGTCAGACGTTTCATTACGTTATGTCGTTCAAAACTTGCCCAATCTGGCTCATCTAGACATGTCGTCATGCCCAAGACTGACTGATGCGGGAGTTGCACAGTTAGGAACCCCTCCCGCATCTACAATAACCACCCTGGTCTCCCTAGACCTTGCTGGCTGCCGTCTTCTCACAGAAACTTCCCTCGAATATCTCAGCCGCTGCAACTCTTTGGAGAGGATAGATTTGCGCCACATCTCACAGATATCGCCAGAAGCTGTTGAAAAATTTGCTGCAACCAGAAATGGACTGGTGGTAACTGAAGAGAAACTCATAGAAAAGTGTGTGAATAAGAGAGTAAAATAAATTCCAAAACTAGCGGTGAATAATGTTGGCAATAGGTAATCTAATTGAGGATCTGGATGGATTGTGTGTAAAGTAGTTAATTTGTCATGTCTTATTGGTTACGCCTCAATTGTGCACAGCGATTTATGTTTAAGTTCCGTTTCTCAATCAATATAAATGATTGATTAGGGTACTCTCTCAAACTTGAAACTATGATCAATCCTTAAATATAGGGATGGGCGTATTTTGATTCTCTATCCTCCACAATACTGTCAATACTTAGGGTAATGAGGAAACATTGATCCTCGATATTTTGTGTTAACCTATCTCTCGGTAGCAGAGATATCACCATTGTCTTCTACATTTGCTGTAAAATTATAAAGATCTTCTATGATTGCGGGGACATAATTTTCTCCCATGTTTGCAGAGTACTTCATCATCTTCATCATCTTTAGCGACTGTAAACATCTCCCACAATTGCATAAACATCATCATCATCTTCTGATAATTGTAAATTCGGAATTGGAATCACATAGATCTGGCTAAAGTCTGTCGCCTACTTGTGGTAACATCAGGAACGTTGTTGTGATGACCCTACACTGCTCCGTTTGTCTGTAAGGTACGCTTGATACCACCGTGATTCTGCATACCCAGCCAAGACTATTGCCCCTTATAAAAAATATGCACATTTGACTGGAGAAAAGCAGGGATGAACTGCGCTTTTCATTTTCAAGTTTGAGTGGGGACCCTGTTGATAAGCACCATATATTGTAGCATTGTATGTTTGTACTGGTGTAAATTTATATGCACTTGTAAGTTCCAAGTTGTAATGCATATCTTCTATAACTTTTGGGAAACTTCTAGTTAAGCTAAAATTCTTAACTATACATACATGATGACTGATAAGGTATACGTTTTACACGAGTTGTACAACCTAATTTCGAAACAAGAGATTCTATTTTAGTGTTGTGTTAAGGATAAATATATTCTTTTTACTGTCAAATATTATTTGTTGATAATTTTAACTTTTAACATACATTTTTGACCTTTTTAACCTAAGTTTGTGACAACAGACTCTGTTTTAGTGATGTGTTAAGAATATTCTTTTAACAGTCAAATGTTATATTACAATGATTTTAACTAGATTTTCAACTTTTATTTTAGTTTGATATGCTCTCAAAATTATTAGGCTGAAGAGTATTATGTACATTGTATTGATACAACATGTGCAAAATTGCAATCAATGTTAACATTATTTCCTATAAAACTATCAACGGATGGAAATAATCATTGAAACATGTTTTATATACAGTTTCTGGTGCAACAAGCACGGTGTGGTGCCAATGTTTAGTTCTGATATTGATAAAATCTTTCTCAAAACCTATCATTGTACATTTTACACAAATGTTTTTTTCTCTTACAACTTTTTGTATGAGAGCAATGCTTTCTAACAAATGATTATATAAAAAAAAAAAAATTATAAGAGTTTTTCAGCCTTAGACCGCTGAATCAAATGCACCAATCATAAAGGTTAAAATTTGTTTTGTTATTCGATTTAATTACAGTATAACTCTAACTATCCAAAACTCAATTAACTGCATTCCAAATTCTGCAAATCGCTATTTGGTGAATTGATAAAAAAAAACCAGTTTGAGGGGGGTAGATAGGCGAAGAACAAGTGCCTAAAATGCTGTTACTAAAGCAACAATGCATCCACTATTCCTACATGCTATTTTTAGCAGAATAGTAAAGCCATCATCACCCCCTCAAGCCCTGCCTTGCCACTGATCCGTCAGATTATGTTGTTTGTGTTCTCATTGAGTTAAGCATCTACAGCTGTATAAGTACCCCAAATTAGTACATAACGAAACAGTGATCATCTACAACGGATTGGATGTAATCTTCTGTACCTTTGACTCCCGAAATGGACTGATCCCCATTTTAATTTGGATAGTCAGAGTTTTACTGTATTTATTTTTGTAATTTCCATGTAGAACTGAGCAGAGTTTAAGCGTAAAATACTCTTTATGTGATATAATGTAGTTTATTACAGAAAATATGGTTTTACTGTTATTTTAAGTATACTTTTATGTTTTAACATATTTTTTAAATAAGAAAATTCATTGTATTTATTAAGTGTTTTTTGTTTGTCTGAAACTATTCAGAACTATTGTGATTCTTTGAAAACTGTTGTGTTTTTATAATTTTATTTTTAAAGATATATTATCATTTATATTTACATCCTCTTCTCCATCGTTGATGTAAGAAAGCTTTAATAGATTTGAGTTAGTTACAAAATATTTGTTAATTCATGTTCATGGAACATTTAGTTGTGATTTATTAGTAAAACCCCCTAGTAAACAAATTGTCTTTAATTTTTAGGAGGTACATTTTTCAATAATCCAATATCAAGACTGCTTTTAGAACAATGTATACATTATATCTTTGAGATCTTTTTGAATTAGTTTTCCTGCTAAAAACTTGATTCACCCGAATTTTGAAAAAAAAATAAAACTTTGCAGGCAAAGGAAAAGGCAAGCACACTGGGCCCAGAGGCTAATTCTTTCTACGAATCTAGATTCTGTCAACGTCTTTTAACACAGTTTTACAGATGTTTTAATATTTAATATTTTGAGTAGTGATGGGTCTGATGGGGTAGGTTGCTGGTTTTATCAGTTCAGGCTTATTTGGAAGTTTGCTAAAAAAGTAATATCCCAACAATGCTGACTAACAAATGTCAATATAAAATATTAGTAAGGTATTCATACCCCCCCCCCCCCCAAAAAACAAAAAACATATTGTGTCTTATAAGATGATTTTTTTTCTGAAGCAATCATAAATGTAAGAAAGATAATTGTTTACATAACAGTGCTGATATATTGACTGAACCACTGAGTCACCTATATTGCAACTTGTAATCAAATATTCAAAATTATTATTGGTTACGTTACAACCCTGCCTTTTAAAATATCCAAGCAAAAACGGCAACAAGTGGAAACTGTTTGCATTTGCAAATTGCATTACCATTCTTCCTTACCATTTAAGTTTGTTCTTCCAATTGCACAATATAAGATACTGGTTAAAAATATAAAAACACTCAAAATGGAATACTATATGGCCAACTTACTGGAAATGTAGAGTATATTTCTGGAGATCTGTAAAAAATAAGAATCGGGGGGGACATTTTAAGTTCACCTTGTCTAATTTCAACCATTATTGTATCATTTACTTGTTGTGTATTCTATTCACTGCCATTCAGACCGTTGTAAGAACTCTACTTCTCTAAATATTTCTGGCTTAACTAACTCACTGAGAATTGGTTGATTTCACTATCTTCTTTAAAATCCTGACAGTCAGAGTGTTGTACAAATTTCTGTATTTGAACTATATTCTGTGTTAGCATTGATGTATTGGTGGTAAAAATATGCTAAAAATCTAATGTAATGCACAAAAATATTCATTTTTATCCTTTGCTGGAAAAATACAGTCTAATATTAGTATTTTGGTAAAATGTTGTCGGTATATGGGATCAGACATTAGCATTTTTGCGATTGTTTGTAATTAATTAGTGGTTTTTTTATCTGCCATTATATGGCATTCAATTATCTATTTTAGACCATTCTTTGATCGATTGTGGCTTAATTTGAAATTGTGTAACATCATTTGGTGCCTAGTAGATTCCTTTTTTGGTAAATTTACAAGTCTTTTTTCTGAACAAATAGCCTACTAGATGATTGAAATAAATATGTATTGTAGGCTAGTAATATTTTTAACAATGTCCCAAGTTTTATATTGTTTTTATTTGTATAGTTTAAATTTCTTAAAAAATATATAGATTATAGATAATTTTAATAGTGGTATATTTATACTTAATATTTACGTTCCCATTCTGATAGTTAAAGAACCAAACATAATATTGTGTTAAAATTGATTGTAGTTTTAGAACCATTACACTATACGTTTGCTATATTTTGGTAATTTTATTATATTGGAACTAGATTCACTACTGTATATTTTTGTAATTTTATAGGTTATCTCTAAGGACCGAAACAATTGCGATTAATATTAGACACAATAAAGATAACCTAAGTGAGGGAATATTATGTATATTGTATCATATGTATATATACTTGTCACGTCTTATTAACTAGAATTGAAAATCATTTTTATAATTTAGTCAAAAAACTCTTCACTTAACATCTGTCTTCTAGTGTCTGAAAGTTTCTGGGTGAGTGAGTTATTCTCAAGTGCCCTAATGTGAAATAAAAGTTTGCACAAGAATATGGGTTTTTAATTTTTTATCTAAACCTCGTTCCTGAATTCAGGAGTGTTCAAGTTGGAAACATGCTGCAGGATTTTGTTCATTACCGTATATATTGGAGAGGGTGAAATGTGTTTAGCAGTGACATATCACAAAGGCAACACATCACTTAAATAGAATTCAAAAGTAAGTAGTGTATCGAAAAATTAAAGTAAATAGTGGTTGGAAAAAAATATATTCCTAAGTATTTAATCTTTCAGTCAGTGATTTAATAAAAGATTTCTATCCAGTCTTTCATATTATTAATGTGTAAGAAGTAATAAATCATTTTGATCATAGTTATTAATTTGATTTCCAATCAGACTTTAACAAATTAAATGGAAAATCATAAAACTGTATTGAAATGCAATGCTTTATTTCAAAACTAAAACATAAGATCATTGAATTGAACAAGGTTTTGAACCAAACTTGGCATCAATAATTTATTTACAAATGTTGCAAAGTTTGATCTGTATACACATTACTTTGGAGTTGTTGTTGTTTCTTACTCTCAAGACAAAATTTGACTTTTCCCAAAGTAAGGGTTAAACAAAATAAATACAGTCAGTCCAAAAAGATGCACGTCACTTTTTCCTTTGATTCGATTCTTTGGATCGGACTCTAATTTTCTTCCTTTCTCTTTTAACTGTTCTAGGTTGCTCCTCTTTTATCTTTTCACCTCTTTTTTGTTCCTTATTCTTTTCCATCTCAAGGCTTATCTGTCTTGTTTGAAATGTAAGCCATGAGAAGAAAAGGTAGAGCAAGTTAAGTGCAAAGACGGCACCCCAGTTTATCTGCAGAGTGGAATAAAAGATATTATTAATAGAGAGTGGTGATTTTTACAAAACAAAAGCCCTAGTTCCAGATTATTGATCAAATAGAACTAAAAATCAAACAAAAGATGTATTCCAAATAAAACAAATGTTACAAGGAACATACAGATCTTGGACATGAGGGTGGAGGAAAAAAGAACAAAACACCCCTCCAAAAACAATTTACATGCCTAATGAAGTTTTATAGTCAACAGCAACATTACCACATATCGAATTATGTGTTTGTATGGATTAACAATGAAAGAAATTAATACAATGGCAGCGCTTAATTAAATGGCATACTTACAGATTGAATTAAAAGGAGTTTACATTAACAAACAGTAACAAAAATAATTTGGTGGTTTTTTTAATTTAGTCCAGGCAAATTAGATCAAATATAGGGTGTGCTCCCCAAAAAATCGTCTAAAGCTGGAAAGTGTTTTAATGCCTTTTGGGGGTCCCAAATAAGACTCCTTTGAGTTTGCGACGGATTCTAACGTCTGCTTAAGTTTTGGGAGTCGAAAAACTATGAAAATGTTGCACTTTTTTCAGTTTTTCGCTTATAACTCCTAAATAACGAATCCTAAGGAAAATGTTGTTCAAAAGTGTCTTTTAGTGCATTAAATTCCGCTTCAATTGATGCTAAATACGTCAAAATCGGCCAAGCCGTTTAGCCGCTGTAGCTTTTCAAAGTTGGGATATTTTCATCAACATGGCCAAAAGGTTGATTATTTGACCAATTTTCGGCTTACAACTCCTAAACGACGCATGCTATACAAAAATGCACCTGTAGTTAGTTTGGAAAACACATTATTCGGCGTAGAATTATGATTATGAATTATTAGATAGTGGTTTATTCCATGGTTATCATCCAGAGGTTTATCCAAGAATGTGTGAAGGGAAGGGTAGCAAGACCCCCTATGTAATTTTAAATCTAATATTGTTATCTGGGGTTAAAAAAATTCTAGGATTCGTCCTAAGCTCCCATTTATACGATCCCATCTCTGGACACTCCAAAATGGTGTTAAGCGATTTGAATATACAGGGTGACTGAAAAGTAACTTGCACCCCCCTTAACTTTTCAACCATTTGAGATATTTGAAATCTGTTTGTGGCAACCTTCCTAGCTATAAGGGGCCACAATAATTATGGTCAATTTCGAAAATTTTGCCCTTAGGGGTAGTGGGGGTAGGGGGTAGCTGAAAATTTTCAAATGACAATGATAGTCAAGTTTGGTATCATTTTACAGGTCTTGACGAAACATAACAATTAATATAAAGAGAATAAAAATCGGACCATTAATAACAAAATGGCAGTTCAAAATTACTTTTAATAAACATTGTCTTAATCATTTTTAGCTGCCATTTTGTTATTATTGGTTCGATTTCTATTTTCTTTATGTTAATTGTTATGTTTCGTCAAGACCTGTAAAATGATACCAAACTCGACCATACTTGCTATTTAAAAATTTTGAGCTACCCTCTACCCCCACTACCCCTAAGGGCAAAATTTTCGAAACTGACCATAATTATTGTAGCCCTTTATATCCAAACAAGTTGCCGCAAACCAATTTCAAATATCTCAAATAGTTAAAAAGTTAAACGGGGTGTAAGTTAATTTTCAGCCACCCTCATGGTTATTTGGATTTGAAACGTTTTAGGGCGCAATTTTGTTATTAGTGGGCCGATTTTGGTTTTATTTATATCAATTTGTACGTTTCGTCAAGACCTGTAAAATGATACCAAACTCGACTATACTTGTCATTTGAAAAATTTGAGCTACCCCCTACCCCCACTACCCCTAAGGGCAAAATTTTCAAAATTTACCATGATTATTGTGGCCCCTTATAGCTAAGAAGGTTGCCAAAAACAGATTTCAAATATCTCAAATGGTTGAAAAGTTAAGGGGGGTGCAAGTTACTTTTCAGTCACCCTGTATATTCAAATCGCTTAATACCATTTTGGAGTGTCCAGAGATGGGATCGTATAAATGGAAGCTTAGGACAAATCCTAGAATTTTTTTAACCCCAGATAACAATATTAGATTTAAAATTACATAGGGGGTCTTGCTACCCTTCCCTTCACACATTCTTGGATAAACCTCTGGATGATAACCATGGAATAAACCACTATCTAATAATTCATAATCATAATTCTACGCCGAATATTGTGTTTTCCAAACTAACTACAGGTGCATTTTTGTATAGCATGCGTCGTTTAGGAGTTGTAAGCCGAAAATTGGTCAAATAATCAACCTTTTGGCCATGTTGATGAAAATATCCCAACTTTGAAAAGCTACAGCGGCTTAACGGCTTGGCCGATTTTGACGTATTTAGCATCAATTGAAGCGGAATTTAATGTACTAAAAGACACTTCTGAACAACATTTTCCTTAGGATTCGTTATTTAGGAGTTATAAGCGAAAAACTGAAAAAAGTGCAACATTTTCATAGTTTTTCGACTCCCAAAACTTAAGCAGACGTTAGAATCCGTCGCAAACTCAAAGGATTCTTATTTGGGACCCCCAAAAGGCATTAAAACACTTTCCAGCTTTAGACGATTTTTTGGGGAGCATATGTCTAATTTGCCTGGACTAATTGTTTATTTTTGCTGTTAAAAGTTATTAAAATGTCAACCTAAATGAGTAAGCAACATTATAAAATTTAATGAAACATTTGGAAACAATACATTAGACTCCCTCTTATCCGGACACCTTTTGACCGGACATCGGTTTAACCGGACTACACTCTGCGGAAATGGCATCTCTTTAACCGAACAATTTTTATCATCAAATTGGTTTAACCGGACTTGATCGGCAGGAAGTGGACTGAAACGACTGTTCTCGTGGGAAAGATTTGAGACCAGTGATCACGCGTCTAAATACAATGCTCTCCTAAATTTAAGTTGAATATCACAGTAAACGGTCCGTTTTAACGAGTTTTTGGGGTCGTCAGTTTAACCGAAAAACCCGTTATCCGGACTGGCCTCGGTCCCGAGGAGTCCGAATAAGAGGGAGTCTACTGTAGATCTCTGGTTAGGGTGTATCAGTGTCAAACTTTTATCTTAAAAATGCCTTCATTAAGAGTGTGGAGAGTGTTAAATTAAAATATCCTAAACAGCTTACACTTTATGCATAACGAGAGTTTTTAAATTAATATTCCAGATATATTGAATACGCTACGCTACAAACTTGAAACTCTACAGTTATTTTTGTAGTTTAGCTGCTCGATAACCAGGCTCAAATGGGCCACTGGTAGGCCAAATTTAGAAAAAGGCCGGACCATCAAGATGCCATTTAAATCACTTAAAATTTAAATCAGGGTTACCCATTAGTGAATTTGAGACATCCAAAGTTTGAGACAATGCGGTGACAAAAATAATAGGGTAACAATAAATAATTGCAGTTTAGGAGTGATGACCTTAATTATGAGCGGGTGCGAGTGCACGTAAGTGGGTTCCGTGTTTTGTCCCCCAATTTATCAGTAACTTGCCAGTACTGTAGTAGTGCAGTTCGGCATTGCGCATTATTAATTACTGTACCTACTTAATAATAATCGAATGTTAGAAATGATTATCTATCTAATTTCATATTAAATTACTGTACGATTTAGAACTGTTCCATATTGTACTTTACTTAAAGTATGAAATTACATACATACGGTACTATTTCCTTTAGGAATTTAGGATATTATTTTTAGTATTGAGATAGAGCCTGATTACTAGATATTTGGATTATTGAGGGCTGAATAGAAAAATCTAGGTTCTACTGTATTTAAAAAATATGCCCCCAAAACTCTTTTGATCCTGATCAATCAGAACAAAATAGTGGAACAACAAAAATACAACAAAACCAGCAAAAAATCTTGAGGGTAAAAATCACTGAGCTATAATGAGTACCTGGAGGTAGTCCTTCTCAAGTAGTGCTTTGGGAAGGAAATTTGTAACCATGTACATATTTGTAAAATAATTTATGCGATGTATGTTTCATCTTTACCAACAACAATTAATTGGTTTGACTTAAAGCTTAACATAACAAGGGGTTCAATTGAATTCATTAGCTGTTGGTAAAACTGAATGAGGAATAATTGTCCCTCTGGGCAAGATTTACTATTGAACTTCTCCCTATAGGTATTAATTATTACCACAGTTCTTCCAATTGGAGTATTTTTTCAAGTTTCAAATTTTCATTAATTCAAATAGAGAAAAATCACTAAAACTACTTCAATCAAAAAGTTCCCTCAGAAAGTCTAACATTTGGTTTATCTGACATTGTCTGTTCAAAAGTATAAGGACCCTCAAACATTTTATTAAACCTGATTATTGGAAGTAAGCTAGTTTCAGAATTGATTGTTTCATTCTTCTTTTCACATAATTTTTACATCCCATTAATAATAGGATAAAAACAGTCAATTTAACATATTACACTGCATCATTACAAATATCACTCTATTTTCTCTACATGTAGGCCTCAAGTTAAATTATGTTAAAAAAAGAAGAAAAACACAATGATATGTTGCTAAGTTACTCTGCATGAAACTATTTTGCTATAAGGTTACTGTAAAAAATAACTTTAGTAAACAAAATGCAATATTTACATTCATCTTTTGGATGCCCATAATCCGATGTCGAGAGAATGTTGATGTTGATGTTGTTCATTGAATACGATTTCAGATAATGAAAACGCTGATTAGACATGATTAATATTATTTTGTTGAGTGTGAGATAACAAAAATTTATGAACTGTCTAATAATGATGTACCATATACTTACTATATGTCCCTTTTACTGATCAAATAACCTGGATTTGTTTAGCATAAGTTTTACTTAGGGTTGTGTAAACAGATTACCAAAATCAACTTCACTACAGTTAGTATTGAAAAGTTTGAAGAGGAGGCATTACAGGTAGTTCTCAATAGCTGTTTAGTGCTAGCTACTCACTAGCACATATTTAAGCATTATTATTATTACTATGGTACCAAGATTGGATGGTTACCTTGTTTATGATAAACAAATCATGAGTAAAGCATGATTTAATTTATTTAAAAGATAGGAATTTAAATTTTGAAAATAAATCAAGAATTTAAGATTTTTACGAAGATGATGCATTTGACATTGTCAGATATAAAATCTAAATATTTCAATAAATCTTAATATTGGCATGGACAGAGTGCACATTATACTAGTTGGAAGAATAAATACCCCCGCTGCATCAAACCTGCAGACTAAGCGAATTTCCATCTACCTGGCTGGAATTCCACTAAATTATTCCCTTAAAATGATCAGATTTATCTATTTAAATATCATTAATTGTTTATGAGTAATTAGGTTTGCTGCTACTGGGAAGACAATAAGGTGTGTTTGTTATTTAAATATTGATAGCTTAGAATGAAGTAAAAAAATTCCAAATTCCACTAAAATATGTACATAGACAAGCAAGCTACAACAGTTTATTTACTCTCCATAAGAATAACATGCTAATTTTAAATGTAATTTTTTTTTTATTTCTTCCGTAACCGTCAGGCACACAATAACGTTTCAATATAATAAATTATTTTTATTTTTGAGATACAAATTGGTTAGGAAAGAAATTGCATTATTCTATGTTTTTGGGATGAAAAATGGGAAAACCCCATAAACCCTTGTTCCCGTTAGTCCGATCATGCTGGTTCGCAAACTCGTTGGAATGAATGTAGGTTTACACGTTAATACTAAATTTCATCAACTCGAGTTATCGCGCTAACGGACATATATATAAATACTTAATAAATAAATATGAGTTTGAACCGATAGTGTTTTTGGCCTCAGGGGACCTCAAAACGAAAAAGTAAATTGTTCCCGGGTTCAGATCTTACCTACGGTAATAACTCATTCCCTTAATGGGAAATTCGCTAAAAGGAAAAAGCTTATGTTTGTGTTCTAGCATTACTCTAAAACACTTTTAATTATTATCTAAATTTAATGTTAACACTATTCAATCTCTTTCAGTCTTTAGTTAATAAAATTTTTGAATTTACTAACTAAAAACTGTGTGTATTATCTAACTGATTTACTGTACAGTTAAGTTATGTACAGTTAGCTGCCTAGAATCGCGAAAAACGAGTAAAATCTTTCAGAACAAAACGCACAGGTGGAATTATTTCTAGTTGAGAAACTCCTAAAAACAACAATTACAAAAAATTGTTATTAATGTTAACTGTAAGTGAATTCGAAACAGAGAGACATTGACCTAGGACCCAATATAACTTCAACAACTAATGGCATGGTTAATTATTTTTAACATTAATCGATCTGTTAAGCTAGGGAACCTTCTTAAATAAAGGAACTTCCGTTTTCGTGAATTAGATAGTATGTATTTTAATTTCAATAGTCTATAGAACAGGAAACAACAGGAAAATCAAATAGTAAAACTTTATAGAAATGTTGTAATTTTGGTATTTTTATAAAACATTTACAAGCAATATACATAATGTGCATGAGTTCGTTTCTTCAATTCTCAACAAATAATTTATAAATTATTATTAAATTAATCGTTAAGAACTATCATTAATATGTTTTGTATTAAAAAGATCTTTAGACAGTAATTTAGTTAAAGTTGTTACATTCAATGTTATTTTCCGCAATACGACTGTGATTTTGAAATATCTAACACAACCAAATAAATACTTGTCACAATGGGTGATTTAAGTATTGAATATTTTGTGAGTAAAATAACACTAACTGGTTTAAATCGCTGGTACTGAATTAAATTAAATATAATTACAAGGTTACTTTAAAACATACTTAATCTGTGATTTTCAACACTTCAAAAGTCATATAAATTAGGATAACCATAAAAAATCTAAAGGATTAATGAATGTTTTTACATTAGCAGGACAGTTTATGAAAATGATATTTACTGTTTACAGCAGTTATTCAAAATGATTTGACACACTTAATCTGCAAACAAAAGAAAACTGAACTTGTATAGGATAAAAACTGTTTTATGTTGTAAAGAAACAACAAATAAATGGTTTATTTCATTTTAATCTAATATACAAACATAGTACATGAAAATGGAGCAGAGATCATTATTTGTTATCTTCTATTTCTACTATACTGATTCATAAGTCTCTACTCCTGCCTTGTTTTTGTTGTTTTTAAAGGCCCACACAGAGAAATCACTAGGACAAGTTTCTGTTAATAATACTAGTATAATACAAAATGGCTACAGAGGACTATGGAAAACCGCCCTCAAATCACAGAGTTTAACCTTAAAATTATGTTATTAACACAAAGAAATAAATATTAACTTAACTAACAATAATTGTTTTAAGGCCAATAAGTACAATTAGCGCTCTGGACAGTAATACAAGACAACTATAAATCTAGAAGTTGTGATAATTAAAAGTTGAAAGTTTAAACGTAGGAACAGGCATTGTACACTGATAATACTATTATGTCTTTTGTTGCTGATATTCACAGACTCAATGACGAGTTCACTAAATAACAATAGGAAAGACGCAATTTTATTCTGTCATACATTGAAAACTTCACAACTGACTCGTAACAATTAACATAATTTTTACATAAAATACCGAATTACAATTGATCAACAATAATCACATAATAACAAATTAAAATTAGCATAATGGAATAATTTAGTAAACAAATTACATTCGTAGAATAGTTTTTTAAACCAACGTTAAACATTCACAAGTCAACATCAGGATAGTAATTAAATTTGTCTTAACTATTTTTGATTTAAACAAGAAAATGAGCCATTCAGGACAATTTGAAATGTTTAATTGAGGAACTAGGTTCTACATGTTCTGGGTTAGTGTTACTGTACTAATCTTTCTAAACCAAAACTTAAACTCTGACAAAAGTAAATCCTAGCAAACCACTAATATTGGAAAAGGCTTATTCCCTGAGAATTAAGGAGACAAAGGACAGGATAGGCAGGCTTACCTTAAACATTTTAGGCATCCCATTTCACTACAATAACACAAAAGAAAACACAAAGGAATCACTGAATATTTCGAACCCACTGGCTCCTTTCTCAACATTAGATTCTGGAATGCTTCTAGACTACTATCTTTGTATTTAATTTTTTTTTTTTAATAGTTATTTTGTGTGTATACTTATTGTGGAATGGGAATAAAACTTATTTGATTTGATTTGGAAGAATCTAATATGACTCTCAGTGGCCTCGAAATATTCAGTGTTTCCTTTGTGTTTTCTTTTAGGTGACTGTAGTGAAGATACCTACAATTGTTAAGGTCAGCCTGCCTATTCTTTCCTTCGTCTCCTTATTAGCCCAGGCACTTTAGGTAAAAATATAACAAATTAATAACTAGCTGATTTTTTGTGTGGTGATAGTATGTTAATTAGGTAAGTATTTCCTGAAAGTTCCCCTCACTTCCTACGCTTGCTTCACCCGGTACAGGTTTAGATATGGTCTAAGTGATGTAATAATACAAAAATCTTTATTGATTGACACCAATGTCACAAATTTTAGTGGTTTTAGTCTTAAATCATTCAGAATGAAAGTGGTCATACTAAATTATTACCACAACTATATTTCATAGAACTTAAAGGCGGTTTTATTTTATATATTTTTTATTTTTATAGTAAATTTTAGGTTTTTAAGTGTTTTTGCTGAGATTTTCAGTACTCTTGATATAGTAGAGTCTCCTTCTCTTAAGAAGTTGGAGATGTTTTTGACTGCCCAGAATAAAATAAAACTAAAACCAGACTAAAACCACTAAAATCGGTGACATTGGTGTCAATCAATAAAGATTTTTGTGTTTTTACATCACTTAGACCCTTTCTAGCCCTGTACCGGGGGAAACAAGCGGAGGAAGTGAGGGGAACTTTCAGGAAATACTTACCTAATAACATACTAAAAGCACACCAAAAATCAGCTAGTTATTAATTGGTTCTATTTGAGGGGATTATTTTGTCTAAAATTCCTGGGCTATATAGGTTTGACATGATTTGAGACCTGATCCAAGTTTTAAATAAAATTTTAAACATTGTGATAATTAAAGTTTGAAATAGCTTTTGGAATTTATATTTAGTAGAACTTAATTCTATCTTAAATGAATTGTCTGAATGGCTCTTTTGAAATAATCGACAGCAAATCATGAATCATAAATAGGTATTTCCCATTATTTATTGAAACTTTAAAGATTAAATCATTAAATCATCATAAACATGTCTAACTTTGAAAAAAAAAAATCATTTAAGAAGTAACATTAACATGCTCAAATTAGTAAATTCAACTACTTAAAATTAAATAACAATAATTATGTTGTAATGCTTTTAGCAATCTAGCTATTCACTTGATATGAATTAACATTGGAAAAAACATAAGATTAAAATAGCTAAGGGAATTCACATTTTAAATGTAACCGCTTTTGCTATATCTGTCTTACAGACTGATAAATACGAAAATCAATTCCTAAGATAAAGACATTTATTTTCTACACATTAAAACAGTACAAAATAAGTTATACCCACGATTAATTATTAAGACGTAAAATTCTTTTCTTTCATGCAACTAGAATTGTGATAACTGCACGTATAAACACAGTCATTCGTATTAAAAACACTAAATTTTCTACTGTTGTCTAATTTACCTATCAAGCGATCGACAAATCGTAAAATGAGCATGTTCTTACTATAGTTCTTATCGTAAGCAAGGACCACAGACATAATCATCACATCTAGAATACTCGATACTAACATTCTATAAACAATTAAACCTAGTTTTGGCATTCAAACTCGTAGAAAGTATTCTGACGGAACGATTCAATTTTTTGGTTCTGACATTTTCTGCTGAACCATAGATATTAGAATGTCTGAGCATTGTTGCACCATGGACACCACTTCACTGTTACTCGCTGAGTCGCTTGGGAGAGAGTCCAGTGCCTCTTGTATCTTATTCGTCATCGCAGCTTTGCTTAGAGATTTTATGTACTCCTGAATAGCTTCCTGGAAGCTGTTTTTCCAAATGCTCCGTTCAGACATGTCTACTGTTTCATCAGCTAGCCGTCGTTGCATTTGGTTCATGAACTCCAAGATCATTGATTGTTGATTGTCTAGAAGCTCCTTCATGTTGTCTAACAGTTGTGGCACTGTAAACAAATGACATTGCAACTGATTAAGACAAACTGCATAATATAAAGTTATCGTATCTTGTCAGTTTTAAGCTTTTTTGAATTTTGAATGGATTACCATTAGTTTTGGGTAAAACCATTCATTATTAAATCTTACATAAAATTTAAGAAAGTTTATATTGGTACTCTCTTCAATCTGTTTACGGATTAAGACTAGTAATCGATGGACTACTCAAAAAGGCTAAAGATGGACAAGGTACCTTTATTCATTATTTATTCATTAACTTGCTACAGGACATACAAAGTCTGTTAAAAAAGTATTGGACCTTACTTTTTACCTAGTAATCCGACAGCCCCATTGAGCTACACCCTGGCGCATAAATCGAGGCAACTGTAAAGCACGTCACGTGACTTTGACATGGTGTCAGTTTGTTGTCGACCTTCAAACGTGAAACTGTGATTGTCATGTTTTTGTGCTAAGCAAAATGAAAAAACGGGTGCCGGTTATCGTCATTGTCCGCAATCTCGGCAAAATCATGAACATTTCTCACAGCCGTGAAGACGTCATTATTGTCTATCATTGTCTTCAATTGAATTTAATAAATTGATCAGCCTAAACTGTGAACAACTTTGTATCGATCCCTGGATTTTTCTCGGCTCTTTTTGAGCACTTGGAGGAAGAAATTTGAGTGTGGCTGGTTCTAGGGGTAGGCCTAGCCTGACTTTGTGAAAACTAGTGTACCCCCCCCCCCTAGAATTTTACGTCACATGGACCTTACTACGACCGGTTGAATGCTAATAAAGTAGGCCTACTTTTTTAAAGGAAGTGACGTAAGAAGTGTACTTTTTACCTGGTGTGTTATCAAAATCAACATTATAAGCTGCCTTGGAGGAGGCATCTTCTAGGTTGGATGTGGATCGCACCATGCCTGATGCACTACGGACTGGCTTGTTGAGTGTGCGGGAGGCTAGACGTTGTGAGTGAGCAAGGTCTCTTTCAGATCCACTCCTTCCTAGGCCAGAAGCAGGCGCAACACGACGACTCATCGCTGTCCTGTAAACATGTGGTGTTGTTTATAACACTAGAACTATCTATCAGTAACCCTTAGGTTCAGTCAAGTTAGGTTCAGGTCTGCTAGTCAAAATAATTTTTAAATATATCAATTTTTTTATGGCAACCGGAGCGACAGATAAAATTACACTGCCAGAGATTTTGCTTGTGCTGGAAAGTAGCATCTTCAGTAACCAGAAAACCGAGGTTGTCGCTTTGCATAGTGAAACGTTGAAGTGAATTTCACCCACTCAAGACATTGGCTGCGGATGTGAAAATTAACTAAGGTCCAAATGTATATTGACGAGCTATTAAAGAATAGAATGGCATTGTTAATAAATTGTCCTGTTTTCATGAACTTTTTGGTTTGACAAGACAACGACTAGTCACAAAAATCAGGTTTTTTTAACTAATACAGCAATTCAATACAATATCTGATATTGCTTTTGGTTAGTGATGGGACGGTACTTAACGTCAAATGTTGGTTCCACCAGTTCTTGGGAAAAGTACCGGGACCGAGAATCGATGGTGAAATGTCGGTACCAATACCTTCGGTACTAAGTTAATTGGTTATATTTTTTTCCTACAGTTACCTAACAATGTACATGTTCTCTCACTGATTTGAGAAAGCAAAGTGGCCAATTCGCTCATCAGTGAGACAATGTTAACATTGTCTCACTCTAATTACTTTGTCTCACTCCAGATTTGCAACGTGAAGGCACGAAATAGTGAGCGCGTAACATGCAGGCAACGTCGTGTGCACGCGAAATACGTTGGCAGCACTGGCTGTAAATCAGCTGGTCAACTGTTGTACTGTTGTATTTGACACTTCACATTAAATGTTATATTAAAAGTTCACTTCTGTGTAAAAATAGGTTATGTTTGAAGAAACATAAGACCAATTTATTTGTTTTATGGTAACTGTAGGAAAAGTATAATGTGCAACTCGAGTTCAAAGTACAATTGCCTCACTCGAGAAACCATTCCTCACTCGCCTACGGCTCGTGAGTAAGGATTTCTCTCGAGTGAGTCAATTGTTCACTTTTCTCACTAGTTGCACAAATAACTATTATTTACTCATTAAAAAAAATCAAATTGTCAACCATGATGATTATTTTTCACTTAAGGCTATTTGAAACGTCATATTTACCATGAAATATTATCAATAATAGGCTATATGATGATTATTTCAGTGTTAGTTGGTTAACTTATCATCACTATAGTCAGCTGATAGAGTGGTGCAAACATCGACTGCAATTACAGTACTCCACCATCTTCAAGCAGAAGGCAGAAGGCAAGCTTAATAAAGACTGGATCAATTAAATGGTTTATTTGTTCGCAAGAAAATTATTACACTACCTTAATACCATCCTTTCCTTATCTGAGGTAGATTAATAATAGTTACAGGATTATTTTATTTAATTCATGCTGTTCTTTATCTTTATTGTACTTTGTTTTGCACGAACTATGGAAATTCAGAAGCAACATAAATAGCGCTGAATGTACGACTCGAACCTCAAACTCAATCCAGTTCACTCTAACTGTTTGACTCAGTCCAGTCCAGTCAGTGGCTGAATTCATATTTTTAAGCCCAATGGTTAAATGTTGGGTTATTCATGATATCATATTGCATTCGATCTGTAACCACCGTGACAAATGGCAACACTGCGCGTTGCGTAAGACTACTATTTCAAATTTCAAGTTCAACGGTAAAATTTATTTATTGATGGATGAAACTACATGGCTAAATGACAAACAGCAAAGCCTTCATTCAGCAAACCAAAAAGGGCTTTTATTTGTTATTGTTTGTATGCTTTGTTAGGTGGGTACTAAATTTGGTTGTCTTTCTCTTTCTGGAGCGAGGTGAGAAAGTTTAAATGTACTTTAACGTCATCTGTCGCCTGTCAAGTTTATATGAAATTGAAGAATGAGCCTTTGTTTTTGTCGGATTTCTTAAATAATTTATATGTTGATGTGAATAATTAAACTTGTTTTTTTTCTGTAAATAAAAAGTGAAAGTGGATTAGTTTATTTAAGGAATGTAGGGCTACCACAAGGTGTACTTCGCAAGTTTGGAAGTATTTTAAAATTAATAAAGCAAACAACAGATTTTCGAAATGCATCATATTATTTAATTGGCTTATCTCCAGAGCTGGGGGGTCTAAAAGGACTTTTAACCTAATGAAATACCTAAAAACCCACAATACTGGTACAGGCACTAGGCCTACAAAAAACCCATTACAGTCACCAAACTAAGCCTTTAATTTTTTTTTCATCAAGCCGTGCAGGTTAAACTAAGTTATAACCTCAAATGAATATGTAGACCTATTTTCTAAAAATGTTTGTTCAAAATGTCAAAATCCATAAATACTTTTGTTCTAAATTTTCCTTAATACTGGAGGCTTAAATTCATTTATTTATTTACCAATGGCAATACACCAATTTACAAAGATTATAATGGTTTGACAGCTACAACAGTGATTGTTTGTGTTTTGTGCTAGGCACTAACGATAATAAACAATGGAAAAAAATAACAATAATAGAAATGAAACGAGTAACAATAATAAACAATGAAATGAATAACAATAATAAAACATTGAATGGACAACAATAATAATGATTTGAAGTAACATACAACATGATCAATAACAGCACCAACAGTGAAATGTTATTAAATATAAAATCAACTTAATGCAGGCTATAGGTACAAAATGACTCAAAATGATTTCCTTCTAAATATTTAGTTACGCCTAGAACTTAACAGGCAGTTAACTTAATTTAACAAATTTCCAGAGCCACTTTTCTTTCCAAGGTTAGTAGCCTATGTTAAATCTATTGGTTTAGCAGTGAATAATTTCAACAAATAGGCTTATATTTAACACTTCTGGAATGGTATATATTGTTTTGATTTAAATGAGTTAGGTGGATAAATTGTTTTTTGTACTAATAGGCCTTAGTTTTATTTTCTTAACCCCTTAATATAACAAAACTACACTAATGAAAAATAATCAGTTTTGAAAATTGAAATAGAGATAGGCCTACTGTATTTTGTTTAAAAAATAAAACAATGAAGTAGGCCAAGCCTTATTTAAAAATAGGTACCTATGGTACCGGAACCGAGAATTGAGAATAATTTGGTTAGAAACCGGTACTGGTACTGACATTGAAAAAGGGGTACCGACCCATCACTACTTTTGGTGTAAATAGATATAGGAAAATTATGTATCTATGTGTACAAGTGTGAGTAATTTTGTATCTATTTTGTCAAGTATGCGACTTGACAAATTGGTTTTGGATAAAGGGTGTAATGCGGTGGAGCTCTTTAAATTTAAATCGTAAAACAAATTACATGGTGACACACAACATGCTGACAAACTAACATTACAATTGAGTAAGAAATAATTTAAATTTTTAATAATGAGAGTACGGTACTAAAGCGTCAAAGCTTACCCTGAGCGGTCTGTGCTTGAACTCCTTTGCTGTGGTAGGCAATTGTTCTTGCCTTCTTCAGAACTTGAATCTTCATTGTCAGGTTTATTTAAGGCCACTGTAACAAAACAAGTACTGTACACTTTTAGTTAAAATGGTATATTTTTGGATGTTTGGAAAAGCAATATTTCCAATACAGGGTGTCCACCAGGCCAAAAAGAAAAAAATCATGAGTAATTCCAGGTAGTTCAAGTAGTACTTTTCATACCAACCTTACCAATGCAGTTTTGCTAAAATGAGTGTTAAACTGAAATGAACAGAGATATTTAGTGACTTTTTTCATTCACCACATCCAGGTCAGCTCAATCGGCCTTAAAATTTGTTGTCCTGATCTTTATGATTGATTTCAAATATTCGTCTAACTTGGAAGATCTGTATTTAGATTGCTCTATCACTAGGCCATGCTTAAAGCTTATGGTCTCTTTTGAAAAAAAAACAACAACAAAAAATGTAGCAAGTGAGAGAAGTGTACTTTATACATATTAAACAGTGTGTCCAGCCAACCTGGCACCGAGTATTGGACTTAAATTTGGTATAGACCAGGGATTAGCCTAGAATGATCACTAATAGCCAAATAAGCCTGAATTGATTGACGGCGTTTCATTGGTTCTCTTTTAACATCACAAGTAGCGATATTGGAGATTATCCACTATCCAGTATTACTGTTAGAGCAAGAGATGTTCAGATTGAAGTCGCGATTATGGTATCACCGAGATCGAAAAATATACTCACGAGTGTTGCCGCGGTTGCAAGTGACAATCACGGTATTGCCAAGACCAGACATTTACTAATTTACTCGAGTGTTGCTGCGATCGCGAGTGAAAATTACGGTATCGCCAAAACCGCAAAATATACTTACAACTGTTGTCATGACCGTGAGTGATGATCACGGTATCGCCGAAGACCGCAACATTTACCTTCCAGTGTAGCCACGGTTATGAGTGACGATTGTAACATATACTAATGAGTGTTGCCATGACCGTGAGTGATGATCAAGGTATCGCCGAGACTGAAATAGACACACAGGTGTTGCCGCGATCGCGAGTGACAATTATGGTTTTGCAGAGACCGGAAAATACGCTCTCAAGTCTTGCCGCAACTTTAGCAATCATCTGTGTATATTCTGGCAAAATATTTTTTGCCTATTTATGGCTGACTCTTACAAAATCAGAAACTGTGAAGAAACACAATAATGGACATGCGGATATAAATGAAGGTGGGAGACGAGCATAATCAGTCTAGTATTATAATCTTCCATGAGAGTTAATGCTGCATCTTAAATTTAAGTATGTCTGTGTGTTAAATAGAAAAACAAATAGCCTTCAAAAATGTTAGAGGCGTGACTTAACAATTTTTTTTATTTCTAATGGGTGTTACAACGTGATAATGTGTCAACTTTGTTAATTCTTAGCCTAAGATTATTAAAACAAAAATTGTACAAAAAATATGTTTTTAAAATCTTGTTTGGTTCTTTTAAGTAGTATCTTTATTATTTATTGATTTATACAATTTGTCCTGCACTAAAATTGTATGTACTCCTCAGGAGTACATCCAGATTTTATTTACAGTCTAAACTTATTGTACTGGTATGCGGTTACCTACTGTCCTGCCCCCAAAATCAAGGGAAGAAACCGTTTCCATTTTTGTTCCTCCTTTAAAGTCAGAATTGCTGTCCCGCATATTTTCTAAACAATTTAATCAAAATTACATTGATTTGGACTCTTCAATCATGGCCAGGGTATCAAGTTTATTTCCACTTTACAATTCAAGACTAATTCCAGACTTTTCAAGACTAATTCCAATTCCAGATTTTTCAAGACTAGTTTTTTCCAATAAATAGTGAGTGTCGATACCAAAATGTATCAATTCTCGTTTCTTGATACCAATAACAATTTTTATTTAAGGTTTAACCAAATTTCCTAAATAATTTGGTTGTACTACACACACCCTATAAAGTATTATTAAGATAATGATTTTAAAGTAAAAACAAAATGCAGCAATGAACAATTCTAGCCAGCAAATTAGGGTTTTTTAAAATCATGAAATCTTCAGCAGACGTGTAGACATCATCCCGCGCTACACACAGCTTCTGCGGTTTCGAAAACGTAATCATCGTCGTCTGCAATCGCAGCAAAATCATGAATATTTTTCCGCGGCACTTTAGACATTGTTGTCGTTTCCCGCGGTCACGGCAACGTCATCATCGTCGTCTGCGATCGTGGCAAAATCATGAACATTTCCCGCGGCCGTGTAGACAACATCCGTCGTGTCCCGTGGTCACAGAAATGTCATCGTCGTCGTCCGCAATCGTGGTAAAATTATGATCATTTACTGGGGCCGTGTAGATATCATCATTGACTCCCTCGGACACAGATCGCGCAGTCACGGAAGCGTCATCGTCGACGTCCGCGATCGCGGTAAAATCATGAACATTTCCCGCAGCCATGAAGAAATCATCGTCGTGTCCCGAGATCATGGAAATGTCATCATCGTCGTCTTCGATCGTAGAAAAAAAACATGAAAATTTCCCGCAGCCGTGAAGAGATCATCGTCGTGGCCCGTGGTCACGGAAACAACATCGTTGTCGTCCATGATTGCGTCAAAATGATACTCTTGTCGGGAAAGACTAAATCCCGACTTTTTAATACCATTTTGAAATTCAATACTAATTCCAGATTTTCCCGACTACTTGACACCTTGATGGACACTTTTTGTTACCATATGAGATGGCCTTAAACCGGGAGGATTAAATGAAGAGTATGTTTCTTCCCCAAGAAATAAAATCAGTTTGAAAAAAGAATCCAATTTGATCCCGAAAATTGTAGTGGAATTTAATTCTACTTACTACTGGAGTAGGAGGAGGTCATGCCTCTACGACGGTTGAGAGTGCTGCTCTTCTGACCAGAGATGGCTTTGTTGAGTGATGAAATGGTCGGTCGCATGACTCGCCTCACACTCTGACTGTGACTCTGCTCACTCTCCGAGTCACTCTGGAACAACAAGAGTAGGCCATAGTTCAAGAAAATGGAAGCTAACTGAAGGTTAAGAATGCACAAACTGCTTATGGTAAGTCTAACATTTGGATACTTAAGTAGGCGTCCCATATATACAGAGTTATACAAATATATGGGTAGCCCCTCTAAACTTTTCAATGGGTTACACCAGGAAAACTAACCTCAGTAATTTATACAGCATAAAAATTCATTTTTGGTGGGCATCAAAATTTTGCCCAGAACCCCAAAATGAGATATTTTGGGGGCAGCTCAAAATTGTAAATGTATGATAGATAATCTGTAATCAGGTAATCGAATGACACCTGGCGTTATCTGGCCAAATCCAAAAATGGGAATTTTGGGGGCAGCTTAAAAATTGTAAATGTAAAGATGATCGAGTGACACATAGTATTATTCTGTCATTATTATAACAAAATATTAAATTAAGGACAATGAGATTATTTTTAGAAAAATAACAACATTGGTTGATCAAAAGACATCACAGTTTTATCTTAAAAATCCTTTGATGTGATATTTGACACTTTTTAATTAATTTTCTAATCAATGGATCACTCACCTGGTTGAGTGTGCCGACTGAGGTACTTCTTGTGATGGTGGATGAGGGTTTGGCCCCCGTATGTCTAGACGAGTTTCTTGTGTTCCTTACATTAATTGATTTCCCAGTTGCCACTAGGAATCATACAAAGATATTAAACTAAACAATAAAACCTTATAAACGTAAGTTACAGGTGGAAAGTGAATACAATTGTTTTGTTACATAGCAACATTGAGCAACATTAGTTTGGTTATTTTTTATGGCCTTGTGGTTGACAAGTTAAGAGTTTTCCCCCCAACTAAAATCAAATCTATTAACAGTCAAGGATCAGTTTGTTAATATTGGATTAGGATTGGATACAGTCTAAGATGAAAAGTTATTAATTTAGAAAATAAAATTGTGACAGATGACCAGATTTCTTGTTTATTAAATATTCAGCTTAATGTGACCTAAAAACTGCAATACTTGATACTTGCGAACCTGATTTCTTACATACTCTACTTACACAATACAATGTGTATAAAATACCTGATTGTGAAGGTTGTACTGTTCGTAACTTGGAAGGAGTGTTGGACAAATCACTCAGTGAGCAAGCTCTTCGGATTCCTCCACTACCATCTGCATCAATAACTACCAAACAACATGCAAACAAGTCAACAACAACATCAACAAAAACCACAACAAAAACAACAAGGGAACACAATGCAATATTTATTAAAATAAAAAAGTAAATACAGTTTACAAAATTTTCCTCAATTAATTGTTATTACGATACAGTGAACCTGTAGGCTCATAAAATTTAAATTTTCCTTAACAGACTGTTGTAGGAAGATGAATTTTCACCGAATTTTAGTGATTTGGTGTCATTAGATAAAGTTTAGGTTTATCGTGAAAACACGAATCAAGGACTGTATGTCGAATTGATGTATGATAACATAAAAAAAAAAATCTTTGGAGAGTCTTTTAGAGTTCATATTTTTTATCAATTAACACAGACAAAGCAAATGAAATAACTAGTTTTGTATCTTTAGTACATAAATATGTTGGTATTTTTTCAAATAAGTTATGGAAATCTGTTATTTGATATATGGTCACAACAACTTAACGGAAAAAACTGATTTTAATATTGGTCTCTTTATAAAACGTGGCCAAATACTTTCTTTCTAGGTGGTTCACTCATTACTTTGCTCGAATATCAGACGATGATCCTATTAAAAATACAAGATTAATTTTGATTGAAAATTTGTATACACAACATTAAATTATATTGTACTTCACTTATAAAGTAATGCAAAAAATATGTCACGTTCATCTTCATAAAATTATAATTGATTATAAAATCAAAATATAATATTTTATTTTTGAAATACATAGGTCACAATGAGGAAAAACTAAATTAAAAGATGTACAAATCTAACTTTAAGGAGTGCTAAACATAAAAATCCACACAGTGAAAAAGAAACAGTGAAAATAACTAAAGGTAATAATAAAAAAACAACACAGAAATAAAAAAAAACTGTTTATTGTAAACTGTTACAGTACAAAATAAAATTATATAACACAAATAATTATACAACAATTAAAAATTATACTCAGGAAAAGGTATGGATCATTACAATAATCAGAGAATAGAAATAAATTATGGAAGATTTTTCTAAGAACAATCTTAATAATAGTTTTGTTAAATCCGGAAAATAAGAAAATAATTATTTGATGGCAGTGTAGACGTCATCATCGACTTTCGCGGTCACGGAAACGCCGTTGTCGTCGTCCCCAGTCACGGGAAAATCATGAACATTTCCGGCGCCCGTGTGGACATCATCATTGTCTGTTGCGGTTAAGAAAACGTCATCATAGTCTTCTGCGATCGGGGCAAATGTGCGTTTAACAATTGCAATCTTCTAACGGGGCTAAAATAAAAATCCCGGAATCGCTCCAAAAATCCCGACTTTCCCAGGTCCCTTCAAATTCAAGGTTTTTTCCCAGTTCTCCCGGTTTTCCCGGCTGGTATACACCCTGAATTTTGATCACATTTTCTAAATTCATTTATTTCATACTAAGCTAGTAATATTTCAATGAAAACACACTTTATTACACACCCTGTAGCGGCAAACCTAAGTACTCGTTCAACTTCATAATAAACCTATGGTTTTTTAAACAGTGAGTAAATCTGACATTTTAAAGAGGAAATTCTAGTGAATATCCAATCAGGCTCATGGAAATTCACTTAGTCTGCAGGTTTGCTGCGGTGGGGTTGTTTACAATTTTAAATGGCACATTTCCTAACCTTTAGAAGTTTTTAAAGAAGAAAGCATCATTAAAAAGGACCAAAACTTCAAATTTTTTTCAAATACTTTTTAAATCGTACTAATAGTCATACACCGTAATTTCTGTAGTGGAACAAAGATTTACTTAATGAATGGTTTTGTTAAAAAGGTAAAATTATTTTTCTTATTTTCTGAATTATTGTGATTGTTGTTTGGTAGAATAACCCTCATTGACAAAAGATTGATATAGTTATTTTCCTGTATGAATACTGAATTTAAGGACAACTAAATAAATAATACAACACCAAAACTCAAAATACATAAAATAAATAAATAAATAAAAATATGAGATTGCTATTAAACAAAAATAATACATACAATCCATTTTCTGTTTCCAAAATACAATCAGACATGCTACATGAAACTTTAACTTCAAAATAAATAAAAGAAAAACAACTGCCAAATATATGTGATCAGCCTTAAACTAAATTTTATTTCTTTTAACCAACTTAGTGTTAAGGTATAGTCCATTTACTGCTATTTTTTTAATATAGCAGTTTTTTCTCTGGGCTATATTAGTAATAATTCATGTTGAAATAAAGATTTATATAAATAGTGTAATGGTAGGACAAAATTGATGCAATGGTAGAATTTAGAAAAACAAATTACAAGATCTCCAGACCTAGGTTAAGACAGTTTAAAATCAATAATTATAAAATAGTTCCAGTAATTGATTAAACAAACACGATAATATATAAAAAAGAAAGTATCAAGTTGTAAAATGTAACAGCTTTGTTAGGAATAATAAGTTTTTATAGGCCTACAGATGTTTGAGTGTTTTATTTATGTGTTAGTTATATAGCCTTAATTATAATTCAAGGCTGATCAGCAAAACTGAAGCAACGAGGCACAAATATAACCATGTTCTAATGTCATACCTGAATTGCATTTGGATGGCAGGATATTGTTATTTTTCAGTCGTTTTGCAAGTTGATTGGTTAGGCGCTTAGGCGAGTTGGTACAAGATGAAGATGTGGCAGGGGTGGATGATCCAGAGTCATATCCCAGTGGAGCAATTGAGTTATCTTCTCCGGATATTGCTCCTTCATCTTGAACATTCCTGATGGATATCCTTTCAAAATTTTGTGATAATAATTTAACATTTGGCATTCTTGGACGTAGTTTACCTCCATCGGATTGAGTTTTTGTCAGATTTATTGGGTTAACATTCTTGCCTTCATAGATGCAATTCCTCTTGGCTTCGCTCATTTTTTGCATTTCTTCCAGGGTCTTATTATCAACTGAGGACATAATGACTTTTTTGCACATTGAGGATGTATCGTTTTTATCATTTGAAAGATTGGATGAATTGTTAAGATCACATGTTTTAGCACAAGAAATATCATCAATTATTACTTCTTTAACTATAAATTCTAAAGGTTTCAATTCCCTGCAGACTATATCATCATTTTGTTTGTGATGGATGTGTTGTAGGCTCATACTCTTTACAGGTTTTCCATTGGAGAAATTGTTGTGAAAGTCTTCTCTCATGGAGTTCAGGCCAGGGTCTTTGCTGTCGTTATCTGACTGCCATACACGTTTCATATCCTCATCCTTCTTCCATATTGCAGCCCGAGCTTTGACTGCTTCGATTTGTTTACCAACAGTATTCACTGGCACCTTCTGCCAGCTTTTGCGCTGTGATTTATTGGGTTTCTGATGAGGTTTTGGGGGTTTATGAGCAACTATAGGATATGTATCAGGTTGACAAGAGCTCGACGATTCTTTACTTTGAAATCTTTTTGCTATGATATCAGGCAATGTTTTTACACATTCACCTCCCATTGGAATAAAGAAAAACTCGGGTTTTGGCTTACCATCTTTTGCGCAGTTAGTAGTTGAATTTGAATAGAATGATTCAGTTCGCTCACCGAAGTTTTCATCTGCTTTGAATTCAGATGAATCTTGAAGACTTCTAGTTCTAAAAACTGGTTGTTTTTCAATGTCTTTGGGAATATCTTTAGAAACAGAATCAGAAATGTCAGTAAGAATACTTTCTGTGCTGTGAAATTCTTCTTTATCCTTATTTGTGAACAAATACTGATACTCACTTTCATCAGTCAATATACTCTCTGTGCTTCGACAAGCTTCTTTGCACCGCAAGAAAAAACTAGCACTGCTATGACGGCCATTGAGCTCATCATTGTTATCATCCATCATTTCCTCGTCACCAGCTAAAATATTTTCTTCACTATGAAACTTTGTTTTTTCTCCTTGTTGAATAATACCATGGCTGAATATCTGATACTCACTTACACACCTTCTTGGAAGTTTATTGGATGAAAATTCTGCACAGCTTTCCAACGAGTCTGAACTGAAATCACTCAAATCAGATTTCTGCTCATCAACCGACATTACTGCACTTTGTCCGACTTCACTTAGCGATTCTAGGGATATACAATCTTCCTTGGACTCTAAATTATATTCAGACTTAATATCTATAAAAAAACCACACGAGTGCCTCTTAGCTCTAATATCAGAAGATTTCACAAACTCGGGTGAACAAAATGGAGGAGACAGATCGTCAAAAACAGGGGACTCTGGTAGAGATAGGTTAGTTGTGCGGTTAGACTTACGGAAAGTATTGCCTATGGAAAAATCAGTCGATAGATTAAGAGAAAATGGGCGTTTGTTAGAGCTAGGGTTAGTTTTGTTAGTAGAAGATTTCTTGTAAGAATGTGGCAGAGTGTTAAATTCTTTCTGTTTACCTATATTTGGAACTTGAAAAGAAGGTTTTAAAGAAGACATTTTTCTTGAGTCGTGATAACTCATTCCTCTTGGACTAAGGTCTTGTATACTTTGACTTGATTCTAAATTTGACCGATAGCCAACCTGAAATTAGAAAAGAAACAATAGTAAGGCCCAACACATTTACAATATTGTTGTATGTATTAAATAGAGATTATAACGAATTCAATATGCATGCAAAATATTTATTTTCTAATATAAATAAATTTCATTTATTTAAATCTCAATACCAAGGCTTTGACCTTTCTGTAGTAAAAACTTGTCAATATATATATATATATTTTAGAGCACATAATTTTTTTAGCTCTAAACATACATACAAGTCATCTATCATTATTCTCGGCTGTTACAACCCGGGCAATGTCTTAGGACATGTTCATTGGCAGAAACAACAACACCAATAATTGACATGCGCCTTCTCTGTGATGAGAGAGCTAGATCAGGATTTTTCCTGTGGGACTAAAATCCAGCCAATGATTTGTGTATTGAACTACTATCCTTATGAACATTAAAAGGAGGGTTAAATTGACTCAATAAATAACCTAGATGAACATCTTTAACTCGAGTCAGAGAGATATATTTGATTTCGTAACAACAGGATTGATGTTTCTTCAAATTGTTTTAGCCTTCTTAATAGGTTTTAACCAATTTACAAAAATATATTTTTACTTTGCCAAAGATATTTTAGATCACATGTGGTTGGTAACCATACACATTATAATCTACTTTAACAAGTTACAATGGTGACTTTTCTAGAACTTCTAAGAGATACTTTAGATTGTTTAACATCTAGAATCTAGAATCGAGAATCAAGAGATGTATTGTCATTGACCTTTTACAAGGAATAGATATAGTCAACAATATAAATAAAAACTAAAGCTATAAAAAACAGTGGGTTCTAAATTAAAAATTAATATTAACATCAGCAACTAAATACTCTGTTATACAGTAATATGGCTTTTGGATGAGCCCCTCAAACATTTTAGACTTAAACCTATTAAAAGGATCCTGTTTTGCTGCCAGACCTAATTTATTAAAAAATTGAATGCATATTCACTCTCCCTCAGATTTCATAGAATTCCTGATATAATAGTCTTGATTATATTACCTAAACTGGCCACAGCAAAGTGGAAAGATTGGATAACAAGTAAAATGATGAAAACCGACATAGAGCCTTCCAATTACAGACAGGGGCGACAAAAGAGGTTGTCCTGACATATCTGCTATGCATGGAACTAGCCTGTGATTTACAGTACTCGGTTGTCAGTAGGGAGGATGAGATACTCACACACTGCAGCTGCCTCCTCGTCTCCTCTATCCTCCTTTGCAACTCTTCACGTTTGCTGGTGCTTTGTGCCTCATGTTTGGTCACTCTTGCTGCTTGTATCACATTACTGTTCCTTACTCCGCTGCCCGACATGTACCTTGCAGATAGACTTGTTTTATCTGAAATAAATAATTTTTTTGTAAACTTTCCAAACAAACCAATCACATACAAGATTAAGCAAATTTACTGCCTACAAAGAATAAGTACTTTAAGAGGAGTCATATTTTGTCTATTATTAATACTAAAAATAAAAGACCACACATTTTTACAACTTTTTTAATACTTTTGAAATGTAGAATAAATGGGGATAGCAGCTAGCTTACTTTAAAGTTTAGGTACAGGTAGAAAACATAGAAAACACAGAAGACATATAAAACACACACTATTTCGTTCCCAGGGGGGACTTTGTCAAGTGTAGAGAAAGAGAGTTTACAAAATGTCATATATTGTCAATATTGTGTGTTTTATATATCTTATGTCTGTTCTATGGCCTATCTGTATTTCTTCTCAAGTAAGATAGCTGCTATCCACCTTTATTCTACAAAAAAAAATTCCTGGCGTAGAGCCTTTTCTTTAAAACTGTCTATTTCACTGTATTTTACAGTGATGACTTTGTAAAATGACCTGATAGTTTTAAATGTAACCATTTTAAGTGTATGCCTACCTAGCCTACTAGTTAAACTTGCAACATTAACTCTCAAACAAATTGTTACCACAATGTTAACAATGGACGGTACCAATCAATCAATCTTTGTTTGCCATAACGATACATAACATATTATTGACAAAGTCAGGGTTTACAGTTTTCAGATCAAGTCTTAACATAACAAAATATTCTTATAGGGTAAATATTTACTGCACATACTATTCACATTCTGTAACAAAATGAAAACAAAAACTATAGGAAACTTCTTCCAGTTTAAAATATTGCTCCAGACTATAAAAAGGACATTGAAGCAGATAATTGTAAAGCAAACCCTTAAATTTGTGAATTGAATGAATATTTATATTATTTTTTTTACTGAATTATATACTTTAATTGATAAAATGCTACCATCAATCATGTTCAAATATATGACACCCCTCCAACAGTAATCTACTAGATGGAATCTATAACACAAACTACGTTCAACCTAGTTATAAAGACCTATTTTGATGTAGTTTGGTAAAAAGAAAATGTAGCATTGTTTATTACGAGTACCGTATCATAAATCAATATTGATTTTTATTACTTTCAAACCCTTTGCATGCCACGTTAGTTTGTTTAGGCCTTATTTTTAACAAATGGTAGCGAGCCCCAAAAGTATACTTGCTATGGGCGCATCACAAGTGTGCAGAACAAACTGAAATTGATTGATATCACAAGCAACTATACAGGCCTCAAACAATCAACATGAATTACCAAGCTTTCTAGTGATAGTAATTTGTACAATTTAAGTAGAAAAGTAGTTGAACATTTTGCAAATATTTTATTTTGCATTAAACAAGTATAGAAGGAAAGAAAATCCTCTTGCAAGACTTCTTGATTTTCATTCATCAAAGCATAAGCACTTAAATCATACAGCAATTCTAGACTAGTGAAGGAGTCCACTATACAAATCTAAAAAAAACAAAAAAAACACCGTTTATATTTCATTTTGTGGGTTCTGTTGCCGCTAAACTACTCACTTTTTGGGGTTGGATCTTTTTCCATTTCAGCTCCACTTAATGATTCAAATGTGTTCTTTAAGACTTTTTCCCTTCTACTCATAATGTTGAGACTCTCGGTACTGTAACATAAATTAACAAGATTAGTTTAACTATACTGTTAGCAATCAATGCTTATACAAACTACAAGGGGAAATTACTTACAGTTGAATGATTAAGGATTTGACACAAGTAAGCCTTAATATAATTTTTCAATACAAAAGAACAACCCTTAACAACCCAAAAATTATTACAGACACAAAAGGCGAATATTACAACTCTACAATCACCCTTTAGCAATTCAAAGATCACAGCATCAAATCAAAGGTCCAATAAATAGAAATAGTTTTACCAAGTCGACTTAAAATCGTTCATACACAAGACTAGTTGCATACACACTGATGTTAGACAGCTGTTTTTCACTGACAGTCCAAATTCCAATAGTGAATGGAAGCATGTCCACAAGAGTGAATGGAACCAGGCACAAACACCAACCAATGAACAACGCCAATAAAATGTCGGTGATCCACACAGTGGCATAATTGACTTGAAATACACATGAACGCACATCAATTGTAGTAAAATATTGGCTAATTTTTTACCGAGACAATCATTCCAATCGATCTGTGTGCAACTAGCCTAATTAATGTGCTGTCTTGGTCATAAGAATTAACTAATTTTACAATATTTATAGTTGGTGGCAACTGGCAACCCTTTGTATTATTTAAATTATGTTCTTGGTTATGGTCCGAAACAAACTAGATTCTTGTCTGTATAAGATGGGTCCGACATAACTTAAAGATTAAAAGGATCTTGATAACTAACCAACACCTGTCTTGTTTCGGTTCATTAACAGTTGAGACTCGTTATAAAACAAGAACAATATTTCCAATGAAAGTTATGGTTTACCTTCCAGTTATTTTCCTGTCTGAGTGTTCGCCACTGGGAGTAGAAGCTTGTTCATCATCGTCACTCTCCTGACTGCCCGAGACTGACTGAGATGCTTCACCATGTGCCAACAGCAAATCCGGTCGCTTGGCTCGGCGTTGAGACTTGCGCAGTTCCTCCACATCCATCGCGTTCACTGTGTAGTCACTGTTGGTGTCTTCAGCTGGTGGATAGTAGATCAACTGATGTCTCGTCTCTTCCAAAGACTCGCCTTCGGAGATGTCCTCTACATCCCCATCATGCTCAGTGCTCTCTAGGTCCTGAACAAACACATAACGTTTAGGCCTTTATCATACGAGTAAAAGTCAACCATGTCTCAAAGACCTGGACAAACCCACAATATTTAGACCTTCATCACAGGAACAAGTCAATCACGTCTCCAGGTCCTGAACAAAAACACAACATTTAGTCCTACATCACAGTATTAAATTTCGGCCTAAATTATAGGAACAAATCTACACCTTTGTTAATATTCTAAACATTTGATATTTAATACATCATGTCAGGATTAAGAAGATTTGCAGTGATAAAGATATTTAAATATACTTTCTTTGTAAAAATCTACAAGACGCTAGCTGGTTTTGCACTTTCCCAGCCATTTTCTGCAGTAAATAAACTACATGGCTTTTTTATTTTTTAGCTACTCATCTGTTAGTTATAAGATTCACGGGGTTGAAGATGATTCACTACGGTGAAAATGACAGGGTTTCAATATTATTGTATAAAGCGCATGAGTATTATCATAAGGGTGCTGAGTTGTTGTATAGTAAAGGCCAGATGTACAGTAGAACCCTTCATATCCGACCATGACGGGACCAGGCTATGGTCGGAACGGCAAAAAGGTCGAATAATGGAAGGAGCATGACCTGAAGTCTCAGCGACTTCAATAATCATCTCCCGTGACCGCGGCAACACCCGTGAGCCTAACTTGAACTTTACGTGAATTTGTTAATCTTCTACCGCGATGGCAGCAATACCCATGAGCGTAAATTGCAGTCCCCGCGACATTGGTTATCATCTGCGCGACCGTGGCACACCCGTGAGCATAACTTGCAGTCTCAGTGAGACAGGGAAAAAGTTGACGGTCGGATATCCTGAGGAGTCGGTTATTCCATGACGAATATATTGGGGGTTCTACTGTATTGTAGATGTACTATGTTGGTATTCACACTGTTACTTATTTTGTTACTTAATACTTCCTACCAATGTTCAACAATAACAACACAGCAGGTGAAGTTGCTTACCTCATACTTAAAACTTCCTATAGAGCTATCATCTGTATGGTGCCTGTTACGCTGATGACTCATTTCTATGTGTTCAGTTTTCATAATTGATTCCTTAATATCCGTAATCTAAGGAGGAACAATACAGTTACTGCATTAGTATGGTTGGTTTTTCAAACTTCAACATAAAAGGTTTAACGACTGAGGTTAGGTTTTAAGACTAACAACATGAGTATATTATCAATGTGAAATAAAAACTATAGTCGAATAGATTACAGAATAGGACCAAAACCAGTTAAGTCGGGTGGGGTGAGGGCAAGCGGCATCCAATCAGCTTTCAGAAAACTGTCCACTGTTGCCAAGTTGTGCCACGCACTCAGTCTTTGCCCGACAGCTGACCTGTGCGTTTAGAGTATATCCTCTTGTTTTGTCAAGAAATTGCCTTTAAAGTGTGCTTATAATTCAAAAAAGGCCAGTAACAAAGCTACACAAGGCATCTCACTCCATTCTACATTCAACCTTCACTCATATTTAGGTTAAAATACGCTCATAGGTGGCGTCCCCATCTCAAATGAATAATTAATATGGAAGATAGTATCCTTTTCATTTCCATGCTGACTTTGTTTCATGTATCAAACAATAAGCTGAGAAATATTTTAGAAGATTTTTAGAACCGCTATAACAATTTTCGGTCAGATAAATTTACTGGTATTGTTACGGTGATTTATTGATTCAATTTATATTTATTGATTTTATGTTTATACATTTTTCAAAAAACTGCATCTAATCAAACCATAATAATGTATGGGATGAATTTCATGTTCCATACGATATAAAAATATAACAATACTAACCAATACCACCAAGAGAAAATAAATTATTAATTTGTAATGTTGAACTGAACTACCCTACAAGTGGGAAGATAGAGTAAGGGGGTTGCCAGGCTCTAGGTGAAAATCAGCTCACCGGCCAAGAACGAAGTGGCAACGTCGCATCTCCTACCTCTTCAAATGCCAGTACTATTCTGTAATCTATTCGACTATAATCAGACAGCATTTGTATAATTTATTAGCATTTAAATGTGTAATCATTTCTGTAATAACATAAATTAACAACATATTCTAGAGAAGTGCCAAAACCCCTAACATAAATTAAAAACAAATGCCATTGAATATTTATTGGACTATTCAAATAACTTACATACAATAACATGATCATGCCCAAAAACTTCTACTTTTTGCTCAGTAGGCCTACATTAAAACATTACAGGGTGTGTTCCCATTTAGCCTGCTGCAAAGGTTTACATTTTTTCACATGTTAAGATACATACAATTATTTGATGGTTAATTGAGATAGTCATGAAGTTTTTATGTCGTTAATTAGTAGAGTGAACTTTTAAGCCAAAAGGAAAATGAGAAAAGACATTTTCTGCCCCTAATTGGCACTACATACCATATAAGTGTGTAGCTTTAAAATTTTTAAAATTAAATTAAATTATCAGGAGACTTTTTTAATACCATTTTTATAGTAAACAAATGCATCGATATACCTGAGCAACTCCAAACTGCTTCCTCTTTTCATGTTTAAATGATCGAAGTTCTGTACCACTATCTATAGAGCTATCCTCCTTAGAGCCATCTGAGTCCAAGCGCCTCTCTAAAATGGAAATGATCAAATAAGGTAACAGAAAATAGAATAAATAGTGTGTTATTTTGACGAAATGAATTACTAAGGATCTTTATTCACATGAAAATTACTAGAAGTTTATAAAAATGTACCAACATTTTTTATACTATAAGGTAATATAAAGTTCATTTGTAACTATTGAAATTATGACTCCTAATCAACTTCTACCATACCTGATATAGATACGAATATAAGACTTTGGCAGTGTTAAATATGCAATACTAACTAATCACAAATAAAAAAAAAGATCTTGCGATATCTAAAAATGCATGTGATTGATTCCATTATTTATTTGAAGTAAGGTATCAAAATGTGGAGATCACCAAGGGAACCAACAAAATTAACTTGCAAAATTATCTCCTTAACCATGAAATTAATGTGAGGTTTTATATTAATTACCTGAAGAATAAATGTTTTGCTTCAGAACACTCCCACATTTATGGACAAATCATTTATGATTAAGTACAGAAGTAAACAAGGACACAAGAAAGAGCTCCAATAGCAAACTCATTCAAGTTTATCCAGCCCTAAACGTTCTTGCCAAATCGGACCAAAATTAATCGAGTTGTCAGAGTTCACGGACACACACATTATTTATTTATATATATACTGTATCTATAAATATATATCTATTGATATATAAACATTTTGAGGAATAGTGTTTTTAGCCTCTGGGGACACCAAGATTGAAAAGAAATCGGCACTGGCTCTAGATCTTACCGTGCCACCTATGGTAATAACTTCCTCATAGGGGAAATTCCCTAAAAATAGAAATGCTACCCAAGTTATAAGTCTGATTTAATTTATATACATGTTGCTAAAGCTTTGCAGGGTTAAGGTCGATTCACACATTTCAGTCACAGGTCAGTCACATGAGTGATGTCACAGTCAACCAATCTTTGATGGATTTTCCATTGCACTATATACACTCATCTGGCGCAGGCCCGTCGGTTGCTCTGCTGGCATCTGTCAGTCAATTTCAGATTTCTTCTCACCGATATTTTTGGATTGTTTGGACGCCTAACGGATGTGTTTGAAGTTAGAAAATAGTGTTTTTTAATTTAAATGATCGTGTTTATATTTTAGATACTGTTTGTAACAATCAACAAGATGGACGATGGAAATTTGAAAGAATATTGTGTTTTAATTAAAAACTTTTTACTGTAACATCACTGTAAATAAAGTGACGGAAGACTGACTGAAACCAAATGACTGACAGTTTGACTGAGAAATTGCGGATGCAACTGAGATTTAACTGTGACTAGTCTGTGATGGATCTGTGCCGGAGCTGATATGTGTGAATCGACCTTTAAACTGGTTCCACAAAGTAAACAAGCTTTCATAATACTGTAAATAAAAAAGAAAATTAAAAACTTACCTTTGCTCATGGAACCTTGGGTATAAAAATTTCTGTCTAGAATAGGAACATCGTAGTTAGGCTCTAGGTGTGCTCGTTGTGCCCAGCGACCTTTAGGAGCTTCAACTGATCTACTGGATTTCTCAATGATTGGTATGTTGGTGTCCAGAATGGACTTTTGAGCCCACTGAGGCAACTGGCCCATGTTCAACCTGAAAAAGATTAATTGGTGTAGTTGATGAGAAAATTCCAATTGATCACTAAACCTATTACTGACCAAAACAGAAATGCTACATATCTAATCCCCCAAAAATTACAAATCAGTTTGTTAATTTTTTTGAGAAAAAATCACTTGGCTTAGGAATACAGAGAAAAAGAGCCATGGATACTGGAAACTCAACTATGATACCCAAGAGAAAAGTTCCAGGCAGTTGAAAGCATACTAAAAATTTGGGGTCAACTTTTTGTGTGCCCAATAGAGCTCACAAAAATGTATGTTCAGATGGTTAAAAGAATATTCCTATATTAGTACCAAGAAGCATGGACTGGATATTTCTATCCCATCAAAAAGGTTTTGGGGGTAACTGGCTTTTACCTAGACCTCTTTTATTGGGTAGGTAAGTTTATTACAAATCAGTTTGTTTGTATAAAGCAAGAATATATTCAATATTTTTATACCTGATACGTGTAGTTTAAAACTAAATTTTTAGAGAAGGAACACAATGTATTATAAAATTGATAAGTTTGATAAAATACAATAATTGTGTTTTAAACCTCTATAAAAAATATTTAAATATAATAATTAAAAATATAATAGTTGAATCAAAACATAATTGATTACTAAATGAACTATGTGCTATGTAAAACTTCTTATCTGATACACAATAGTTGGCACACATTCGGATGTAAGCAGTAATAAGCGTATAAATCTTCCATTCCTAATTTATTTAATAAAACTCAAATAAAAACATTTTCTATGAAACAAAATAATAAAACACTATTATGACACAATATAAACATATCAGTGATGAAGCCAATTGATAACATCAATGACGTCAAGATCTGAAGAGATAATGTCTTATTTTTATGAGCCTTGTCTCAAAATTAACAATGTTTCTTTATATATCTTCTATTACATTGTGTTTAAGTTGTGGTGGTGTTTATAGTGTCAATTACACATCTGGTAAAGCGGACAAGGCAGTTTTAGAGGAATGTAAGAATTTCATCCCACACCTGAGTACAAAGCAACACAAGGGGGACAGGGGTCGTATCGGAGTGTTTGGAGGTTCTGAAGAGTACACAGGTCCACCCTACTTTGGTGCGATGGCATCGCTTCGGACAGGAACTGACATGGTCTACTTGTTTTGCGCTTCACCCGCAGCCATCCCAATAAAATCATATGGCCCTGAACTCATGGTACTTCCCTGCCTAGACTCGAAGCATGCGTTCAGCAAAATCAAGCCGTGGTTGGAACGTATACATGGTGTATTAATCGGGCCTGGCCTGGGGAGAAACGAAACTGTCGTAAAAAATATAGTGAAGATGATAGGCTTTTTGAAAGAAGACGTTAACAGTGCAATACCGATGGTTTTTGACGCGGACGCGTTTTACATAATGTACTCCAACCCGGAATTGCTACAGGAATATCCCAAACAAGTATATCTCACGCCAAATTATGAAGAGTTTCGACAGCTAGTGTCAGTGGTTTTAGGCATAAGCCAGAACAGTGTTAATCCTCACGAACATTTGAAGGCTCTGGCTGAAAAGTTGGGCCCCAAAGTGACAATCGTACTGAAAGGCAAGGTGGACAAAATAGCGCAAGGAGACAGTGTGGTGACGAGCAACAAGATGACAGGGTCTCCAAGGAGGTGTGGGGGGCAGGGGGACATGCTGGCAGGTTGTCTGGCAGCGCTGGCAGTGTGGCAGGATATGGCAGAGACATGGAGACCTCAAGTACATCTGACACAGGAGCAGATAGTGGGCTACGCAGCCAGTGCCTTGCTCAAACTAGCCAATGAGATGGCCTACAAGGAGAAAGGTCGTAGTCTCATTGCCTCTGATATCCTATCCAAACTGCATCCAGCTTTTGACATTCTCTTTGACGAGTTATAGACATTGATTACTATGAGAGGAAGCCTTTCAAAGAAATTCTAACTGATGAGTGTGATGTGTCTAAGATGAATGTGACAACCAGGAAGCAAGGTCGTAATTGTACATACTTTTTTAATAACATAATTTTGCACCACAATTAATTGTTATCTTATTTATTTAGTTATATCTTTGACATTGATTTTTGCGTTGAATGGTTCCTTAATTAATAGCATTGTTTTGCGGGTGTAAAGTAATAAATAAAACAACCCCGTAAAATAACAATTACAGTTTATTTAAACTCAAATGCTAATAAAAAAAGAATAAAACTGAAAGAATTTGTTTGAGTTTTAATAAACTGTAATTGTTACACGTTGTTTTATTTATTACTTCACACCCGCAAAACAAACATTGCATAGAATTTACACATGATTTATTTTTTATCATGCCATCTCCATTAGAAAAGTTGAATAGTTTAAACTATTGTAGATTAAACTTATAATTAAAAAAAATGCTATTAATTAAGGAACTATTCAACACAAAAATCATCTCTTTAACCCATGAATTAGCTGAGCTGTCACAAAAACATTTAGCGGTTATTATGGACCACAGGGTACAATGCTATGAGACATTTTTATAAGCTTGATGATATTATTCAAACAAAATGATCAATTGATCTTTTAGTCATTTAAATTTCAAATATTGCCTGCGCACACTGAACAGGGAAGCAGGAGCAACGCAAATTTAGTTCTGGGAAGTTCCCGCGCGGGACTGTAAAAACCACATTGGGAGATGAATTTTATATTTCATTGTCAATATTTTTTAGGTTATGTCTTTTATAATTCATTTATTTTTATTTTAACACAATATGTCCATATCAAAATAAAATAAAACCAAAATAAATCTGTGTCCTCCTCCTTTATAAAGGGTGTCCCAGTAAGAACGCCGGATTTCAAGAGCGTCTTATCCTTATATGTATTTCGATAGGAATTCCCAAATTATCAGCTATGTTATCAGTATTAGGTCCCATTTTTTGTCATGAATCGCTACACGACGGATCAACGCTTGATCATAGTTAAAGTGCACTACAAATACGGGAAACGGTTTGCTGAAACGGTGCGGAAGATGCGCGTTATTTTCGGCCGGGACAATGCACCAAATGAGTCATCTGTCCGAAGATTAACTTCTAAGTTCGAAAAAATTTGCTCAGTTTTTGGACATTAAAAGACCATTGCGCAGTCGGGCAGTTCGCTCCCTTGAAAATATTGAGGTTGTACATGATAGTGTAGAAGACAACGCAAGAACATCGATTCGTCGGCGTAGTCAGCAGTTAGGCCTAACTCGGAGCACAGTACAAAGAATTTTGGTAAAAGACCTTCACATGTTCCCTTACAAAATTCAACTCGCACAAGAGATCAAGCCAAGAGATCCCGTAAAACGGCTTGATTTTGTAAACTGGGTGGTTGGCAATCAATAAGAAAATGAAAAAAACTTTGCTGTTCAGCGATGAAGCACACATCGCTGCATAGCCATCTAAGCAAGATCGCGCGATTTAACACCGTGTGGCTACTTTCTTTGGGGATATTTAAAGTCACTTGTTTTCGCCAATAATCCTCAAACAATCCAAGACCTGAAGGAGGAAATTGATCTTGTCATTCAACAGGAAGTGTGTGAAAAAGTGATGGAAAACTTTGTCAAGAGATGTCGGGCTTGTCAGCAGGCAGCAGGTGGACACTTACGAGACATAATATTCTACTAATCGGAGATACTATGCTTTAAGATTCATGTTTCATATTGTAAATTTAGCGTGAAAATATATGGTTCATTAACATTTCATATCCGGCGTTCTTATTGGGACACCCTTTAGTAATGTAAAAAAAAAACTAAAAAAAACAGGTGTGTGCAATCCCTCATAAACTCAATAATTCCGTTTATTTAAGGTGGGTCTCTCCCGCCAACTAAGCCAATATTAAGCTTAGTATAGATTGCACATGTACGGGATTCGAGCCCGCGCATGTAGAATGACCTCAATGCTACACTTGTCAGTGTAATGCCTTAGCCAACTGAGCTACCACCCCACAATTAGCCGAACGCAACAAGTGCCGCTAAAAGCACACTAGATTCAAGCACGCAGAGATTCAACGAACTAACACCCTGAACTATACTCGGCTTAAGTTTTAAAGTTGTCAAATGATTGAGCCTGTTTATCAGCAGTGTATAAATTATAACAAAAGTAAGTCTAGCATGATTTTCAAAAGACTGATAATCCATGAGCTTTGGATGGCAGCAATCGTATAGCCTTTTAAAATTGATTTGTTAATCATACAAATCTACAATTTCCCTACTGTCTTTGAGGAGGTTATTTCAGTTTAATCCAACACATAAGACCCGTTTTCAACTCAATCTTAATCTTACTTAAACTTCTTAACTTACTTAACTTCTATTACTGAGTTTCAATGGGTGTTATTTGGTAGGGTTTGGTATTCTAGGTTAATTACTATGTAATGGTAAATATGTCACATGAAGTGAGAGAAAAAAATTGCATACCTGTAGTCTGAATCATTGCTCCCTTGATGGGTAGAATTTATGTTAATGTTATTTTCTTGAATGTTATCATTATCCCCAATTGTGATCCCCAGCTGAGCAAGTTTCCTAAAAACATAACAATACATTAACTAAATAACTAATGTAAGAGTTATTCAAAAGAATGGTTCCATTTCAAATGATTTAAAATATTAAGATCGTAGGCTCCAAACCAATTCTAGCCTTTAGTAAGAGATTTCAGTAAAATAAGCCATTTATTTAACCAACCCAAACTGAAAGAGCAGCTTATTGTAAATTACAGAATTGTTTAGAGTCATGGTAAAAATAAGTGGGAAATAGAATTTGAACAGAACCTCACTCTGTGAGTCACGATCATTTAACTATGTCCCTGCTACAGCTGGTCCAAATAGATGGGATGTCCACCCTGGTACCAGGGTCTCCACTCAAACTTGATGGGCTTGATGGTAATGGTAAAATACACATTTTTACCGTCATATTTGCATCAAGTGTACTCTTTATTCTCGTTTTTGGGATTTTTTATGATTCAGGCTTTTTTTAATGAGAATCTTAATATATTAAAATGCAAAAGCTTTATTTCAAGTTTGCTCGATTGAAAGTTCACTATTTCATTAGCATTGCGGAAGCAGATGATCATAACGTTGCGTCGGTACAATCACAGTAGATTAAAACAATTTCATTGCAATCTTGGCAGATTTTGGAACTGGTGTTGACTTCAAAGTCTTAAAGTATTGAGAACTAACAATTCTTGATATCACCGGTATCAAAAGCTTTTTGGAATCTAGAATCAGAATCGGTTCATCCCTATTTTAAAGGTTTGGACACAAAATTCACAGCCCAATTTAGATATCCAATTTAGATAATTTAGAGATATATACACGGTTGATAGTTTTAACAGTTAATTAGTTACTCTATAGTGTTCTAACCAAAGACAAAACTTACTTGCCAGCCCGAGCGACTTGTTGAGCCAACCTAGCTCTCATGGTGACCATTAGATCATGAGGCATTTTCCAGACAAAGATGCAGCCGTCTCCTGAGGCAGAGATGAGTCGTCTGCAGTCCCGAGTGAACCTCAGACCTGTCGCCAGCTCACTGTGACCCAGCATAGTGGCCACACACTCGGTGTTGTAGTAGTCGTAGATACTCAGGGTCTTGTCTGTACAACTGGTGGCCACAAGGATACCACTTGGGTCCAGCGATATCTATATCATGAATATACTGTTTACTGAGAAATAAAATACAGAATGTTTTAAAAAGAATATTCCTATATTAGTACCAAGAAGCATGGACTGGATATTTCTATCCCATCAGATACCCTAGCAGCCATTGGAGCTCTGAGCTCATAACTGATAGATGGAACTGTCGGCAGAGTCTAACTTGCTGGGACATAGCAACAGTTTGACCCTCCTCTGGGTTCCTGGACATCACAACAGAGGAACAGCTTGTAACAGTAAGCTTGTGATAGGAGTAGTTACTTCTGTTGTGAGGCCAGAATCAGGCCGTGCAATGGAAGATGCCTTCTTCAAAGGAGGCAAGGACGGAGAGATGGCATTAAGATCAAGAGTTTGGAGAGTTCTAACAGGGTATAGGCAAGCCAATGAGTTACTTGGGGACTACAGCATTAGAAGATATGAGACCATGATCAGACTAAACCAAAATTGTTTAAGAATTCTAAAAGGATTTTTGACTGAACACTGCACATTAAGAACCTCAAGAAAATTAATATTGTACAAGACAATGGATGTTGATTCTGCCAATCAGGGGAAGAGACCCCAAAGCAGCTGTCGGTGGATTGCTGGGCAGTCGACTACAAAAGCCAAGGGTCTGGGGCTGTACCAAGTAGCGACTAGGGATATTTCTCTGTTGAAACCCCGTCAGATACAGGATTTCGTGGGTGCTCTAGACAGGACTGGACACAAGTTTGGAGGACACAACAGATCTTTTTTTTGGGTTGCAGAGTATTTTTTCCCCATGAACATCAGTATCTGTTTGGTATTTTAGTGCTTTATAATACAGAAGTCAACAATACGACACTTATGGTAGGCCTACCTGGAGGGAGTCAGATTTCCGAAAATGTTGAATTACCAAAAATAATTCTAGATACTTCCAAACTTAGAAAGGTCAACTTATGAAGCCTTGCTACTTCATAACTACTAATACAACAGCAACATATATTCAATACGGTTTTCCTATTGATATTTATTAAATATAATAATACCCAATTCCTTCTAATAAACACCAGAATTAGAATAAACATTTGCTGAATTTGCCTATTTAAAACTTCACTTCTACTATATTACGTATGCAGGTCCAAAGCAAAATATTTATAAGTAAACAATTTATTAATTTAAATCTGATCTGATCTGAAGAAAATTCAAAAACTGTTTATCAATAAAAGATATGCCAAAAGATGTTACCTTAATCAACGAACCATCCTCGCCCACCGATCCCTTGAATGTTTTTGTGTGTTTGCTGGTGTTGATGCTATACACCCTGATATTCCTGTCTTGACAAGCGGTTAGGACATGCTTCTGAGTACAATCCCCCTCCATATCATACAGTGTTGTTTTGGCAGCTGTGATTTGTTCTCTAACAAATGTGTGCTGCAAACATAAAAAATGCTTTATTATTCAATTTTAAACATGGTAAAAGATGTAATAGAAAATATTATGAATCTTATTGGTTGTATTGACTTTTTTAGGAGGAAAATTAATACAGGAAGTTTAAGCCATCTCTGTCAAATTAAACTTTCAAACTAATGACTATGATCCCACAAAAAATTTGGTTTGCTTTTACAGAACATCAGGTAAGGTAATCTCGTATTAGAATTAAATTAAATCTTTTCCCTCAATAATGCCAATTACCTTCATCATTTTGACAAAAAACGATACTTTTCAAGTAAAAACAAGGTATTTACTCAGGGGAGGTATATAAGAGGCTACGATGACAGCTGAGGGCTTCTTATTAACTGAGGGAACGCCATTACCGTAACAAAACGTTCAAAAGCCATCGGCCTCGATGGTCTATTGGTTAGCGTGCCGGGCTGATATACTAAAGGTCCCGGGTTCGAATCCTGCTGGTAGCATTAACTTTTTGTCCAAGATTTTTTTATTATCAGCAAGTTTGGTTGGTTTGGTTTGGTTATTACAGTTCAATTTTATTATTAAGTCATTATAAAATTGTAATTAAACAATTTCTAGTTTTATTTAATAAAAAGAATTATTTTTCCGATTACTAAACTTTTGTTATATTATTTCTTTATCAGCAAGTTTGGTTAGTTCGGTTAGGTTATGATAGTTTATTTTTATAATTAAAAAATAGTAAAATTGAATTTGAGGCATTTATAATTTTATTTTATGAACAGAACTATTTTTGCGACTAGTAAACCTTCATTGCCAAAGTGCTCTCTACTACAGCGCTGTTCACGGAGGAATTTTGAACTAAATGCCTCATTTGTACCTCCCCTAAGTCAGACCCTAAAAACAATAATTTATTACATTGTTTACCTTAACAGATTAAAAGATTATTTCCATCTAGTTTTGTTTTGTACACAAACAGCTGCTAAGATTTTTTTAAACAACATGTATTAGTCCACTAATAATATTTCAAATATGTCATATTTCAATAAAAGGTATATGTTGATGCTATTGTAGTGAAAGATAGAAAGTGATATGATGCTAAGCACACAAACCTTTTGATAACAGTCCAATAATATTTGTATCAAACAGGATAATTTTCTTGGCAAAATCAGCGGACAAATTCTAGTTTAGAAATATGTTCAGCTTATGTCCTTGACTCCAGCTGAATTTCTTTTGATATAGAGAGTAAAATAGTTTCTTTAGCGCTGCAACGCAAGAAGTGAAAACAGGCTTTTTTCTGCAGTAAAAAGAACAAGTTTTTTTTTTTAAAGAGGTGGTGGCCTCTTTTCATTTGCCCGTCCACATAGACTAACTGCCAGTGTGTGTATACAGCAAAGCAAGGGGTAAGCCGGTACAGTACAAAGGTGACCTGTACTGATAAAATGTTTGCGGTAGTGACCAGGATCCGAACCCACAACATCGCTGCCTTGGGCCCGAAGTCCGTGACGCTACCAACTGAGACACCGACTCACAAGTTCTTATTATTCTTAGCAAAAGGACATAGGTAACTATCATTATGATAGCTTACCTGTACATCACTCCCAGGAATATTCCTCTGCAATGTGCGGAAGATGATGGATTTGTCTGCTCCACATGACACCATCTGAAGCTGGTTGTTGTTGCTGAGGAACCTCACAGCAGTGATGGACGAAGAATGGTCATCCAGAGTTTGGACAAGTTTATAACCCTGGGAAAGGATTTATGCTCTTTAGTTCAGCAAACTTACCTGGGAAATTTGTATAGAGCAGAGGCTTTTACATACACACTATTGTGTGTCATTTTCTGTGTGTAATTTCCCCAGGTATTCTATTCCTATCCTATAAAAACCCTCCTTAACCACGTTAGTTTGTATTTTGTGTCAAAATTATCCATAAAATTATATACAGTATTTTATAATATTAAAATTGATTTAATTTTAAATACACTCAAAATAACAATAGTCTAGATACTAAGTTGTAGTATGGTTTTAATGCATTTCAGCATTCATTATATTTTGTTTTACAAACCAGTATTTTTATGTTTAGAGTTTAGTTAAGACTCAAATAATCAAATTGACTCAAATAATTAAGACAAATTGCATCTTGTCTTAGTAGTTAAATATTATGTAAATTGTGATGTTGTGTGTACCTACCAAGAAGACTGCATGGACTTTCTAAAATGGACTTAAAGATTAATGCTGCATTGTAGGCTAATTGGGCTCTATGCCTGTAATGTAGTATTGTTATCTAAATAAAATAAAATAAAATAAATAATTTTTCTGTAAATCAAGGTTCCTCTAAGCCACAGTACATTTTGTGTGTACAGTAAATTACATTTAATTTTTATCAAAATAACTGTGAGAATGCCAATATTTACAAAAACAATTACAAAGAAAATTAACAAATTTTTATATGAAACTGATAAATAACTATATTTAAGGCTTAATAGTCCAGGTGGCCAACAATACTGGCCACAATATTTGCATAGTAGCTTGGATACATTACATAAGTTACCCTTGCCAACCGAATGACCAGTTGTAAAGGTTCTAGCCAACATTGCAACACTCAAACATTCAGGCAGTCAGCAGTACTGTTTGATAAACATGTGTTTTCTATGAACAAAATACAGGTCTGTTCAAAAATATGGACCTAACTTCAAGACTTTGATATCACAAAGTATAAATCAGGCAGACATAAACTTAACACCATAAAAAAAGAGGAAATTTCAAAGATTTTTTACCAAAGTTCAGTAAACAGGCAAAAAGGTTATCACATCAAAGTACAGCCATTTTTTTCAATCAGTTCTTATTAAGATGGCTACCATGCAACATAAGATTTTCTGTGTTACAGAGGTTGCAAAAACTGTGACTCCTATTACAGTACAGCGGGTTTTACACACCGAATCTGGTATTCAACCACCAACTAGAAAAAGCATTTTAACTCGTTGATTTAGGCAATTTCAAGAAATTGGTGTCACAAGAGATGCTGTCTCATGTGGGGGTCGAATTCCGCTATCACTTAAACATTTGTCGAGCAGCACAGGGACACACATGATTTATACTTTTGTTATACAAAGTCCCAAAACTGGGTCCATATTTATGAATAGACCTATTTGTTTTATGTCTGATTTAGGGCTGTGTGGGCCCAACTTCCTAAAAGTTTAGGTCACCAATGTGGCCAAGCAAATGGCCAACTAAACACAAATGGTTGCAAAAATCTCTTTTAAAAGTTAAAAGAAAAATTATTTAGAAATGTTCAAATGCACATATCTTTCTGCTAACACAATAAAAGTTTATATTACATCGGACCATGTACTATAAATGCCAAGAAGTAGACTTATAATTGATATGACCAAGTGTTTATAATTTTGAAATAAACTGTACCGCAATTATGTCTTGTCTCTTAACTGTTTAGCTTATGAAGGTCATAAGACTAGTTATTTCTAAAACAGTGCATTTTAGCTGGGAAAAACTTAAACAAACAGATAGGCCTCTATATTAAGGAAAGGGTGGCAGAACTAGGGCTACAACAACATAATCACCTCATCAACAGAAAACACATGGATCAGTCTATCTCGGGAAGCTGAGGCTAAATATTTTTTTCTAGGATCATCGAAGTTGCTATACTCCACACACAGGACTTCCCCGTCATGTGCTTCTATCCTCACAATTTCTTCTAAGGAGTGAAGATCTGTAATTCTGGAAAATGAATAAATTATTTAATAATTATTTATAATTATTTATTATTTAAAAAATAGTTTTAGTACTGAACTCAAAATGTCACAAAAGAAACTGTTGGGCAATCATTTTTCTAATGGTAATATCAATAGTGTTTAAACAATATTAAATGTGTCACCATCAACTTGCAACATTATTTATTTGGTTGTTAAATAATAAACCATATCTACCATGGGATATATTTTTCAGCTTAGAAATTAATGACCTCCTTATAAATAAATAAGTAGGCCTAAACAAATAACAATGTCTTTTAAGCCCTCGGGTAGTCTGCTGTACAATGTGGGTCCAAAATATGAGAAACTTTTCTTTCCCAATTCCAAGGTGACCCTTGGAAAGTGAAACCTCCCACCATGACGTGTCCTACGTTGTATGATCCCATCCCAGACAGAAAGCATCTCGCAAAGATAGTCGGGCTCACGGAGAGTCAGTAGGCTACCCTATGAGTCATGCAGCACGTCAAAAACCTGCACATGGCTTCCATGGGGAACATCCCGGCATCTTCATGGAAGGGGGAAACATGATCAAATTTTTTGAGGCAGAATACAAATTGGATTGCTGAGCTTTGAATTCGCTGTATTCTGCATACGTCTTCCTTAGTGATACTATTGCCATATGCAGAGAAGCAGTAGTAGACTACTGACAATATCAGTGACTGCATGAGTTGAAGCTTTGTAGCCTCAGGCAGCATACCTCTGAACCTGTACAGACCTCCTCTTCCTATTGCTCGTTGAGAGATGTGTGTGATGTGATCTTTAAAATTCAAATTTCTGTCAATAATGAAGCCAAGAGTTTTTGCTTTGTCACCAACCGCCAGACTCTTGCCATCACGATTGATGTTCCAGCCACTATCTCTTAGTGTCTGTACAAGGTTCACAGTTGAAATAAGAAGTACAGTGCACTTGTCTGGGTTCAGCCTAAGCCCATTAATGTAAGACCATTTGGAGATGTTCCCCAGATCAGTGATGATCTTGTCAATGGCCTCCCTCATGGAACCAGGCTCATAAGACAAGTGCACCTGGGAATCATCCGCATACAAGTGCGCAGTACAGTGTTTTGCTGGGAAAGTCAGCTGTGTAAAGCGTGTAAAGTACAGGCCCCAAACAGCTACCTTGAGGAGCGCCCCAATTTTTTGACGCGGGGTTTAGATGTTTCACTACCCAATCTGGTAACCTGCAGTCTGTATCCTCTCCTTGGTTTTGTCACTATCCGAAAGGTCAGTAAACAACGTTAATCTAATTCTACTTTTCATTTAATAACAATAATTTTTAATAACTAAGCATACACAAATATAAATAAAGCATTCTTCGCTGAACAACATTTCGTCAATTAAATGTGACATCATTAAATTTCTCCTCATTCCACAAAAACAAGATTAGAGTAAACTAACATATGAACTTGCCTGATATTGCCTTCCCTATCCCCAGATGCAAGGTGTTTGCCATCTGGACTTATCCTAATTGACCTAACTCCATTCCGTCCATCGTAGGATGTGGAATCACCCTTTTCACCTTTTGTTATATCCATATCTTTAAGAAAATTCATTTCTGGATCTACATACATGACTTTGAGCAGCTCCTGAAACAAGTGGAATTGGAACCATAAAAACAATAAATGATAAGATGAAACTGGATAGTTGATACTTGTTTACCTAAGAAAACTGGGCCATTAAATGGCACTTGTTGACACCTTTTTTCTTTGTATATTTCCCTGCATTAGTATAATAGATAAAGTAGAATAGTGAGAACACTTCCGTCTAGGTAGCCAAGTTGGTCACTAAAAACTGATTATTAGATTAAAGAACACCAATTTGACAACTTAACTATAAAAAAATATTTCTTCTTGAACATGATGGTTGAAAGACACTATACTTCATTTTGAACCCTGTCTAAGGTTATGTTAGGGTAAATATCACAATTTCCTTTGGTCATTGAAATGTAGTTAATGAATTAGGATTAACAAACATTAAATCTACTACTATCTTAACTATCTGCTTTTTCATCTAAATCTATAACTCTCTAACAAAATTTTGAAACATTATAATTTTAAAATAAAACTATTACATACACACATTTTAAAGTTTTTACTATCTAGCATTACAATTTATTGTTTCAAATTTTATTTTAAAAACATACCAAGAAGATTATTAGAATAGCTGTAAGTAAATTCAACTTTTAAAATTTTTCTTTCATTTACAAATTAAGAAATGAACCACAATGTAAAAACACATTACCGAAACAGTAAAATATCAAAAAAGTGATAAAACGTTAACTCAACCACAGGTCTGTGTGCTGAGACATTGACAAACTGAAGGGTTGACAAATTGTGTGGTATTTTTAATACATTGTTGGATGCAGCTTGTGAAAATGCAGCTTGTGAAAATTCAGCACAGAAATAGCACACAATGTACCTGTATCCAAAAATTAGATAATCAAAACTCTACAGTAGTTACACACATGCAAGTTAATACTTGTGTTTGACTAACATTGCTATATATGTTTGTCCTATATCTGGTATTGACTTGAGGATCTGGACTATCTAGGTTCCAAACCCTGATAGTATCATCACTAGAGCAGGTCAGGAAAGATCCCAGAGGCATGGCAGAGTTCTTCACACTATCAGGATACATCTCTACGCCCCAGATACAAGCTGAGTGGTACAGAAATGAATGGGTCTTCCCAACCTGTCACACAAAAACAAACTTTTATTACTATTGCGATCTTTAGAATATAGAGAGAACAGCTAGCTAGCCTTAGAAAAGACCAAGTAGGTCTTAGTCATAGTATATATAGAAGTCACGGAGCACGATATTTCAACCCCACAGGGACTTTGACAGGTGTAGATAAATGGAGCTGTACAACATTATTGCTGCAATGAGGGTTGTCAACTGTCACCAGTTTATTTACAAAACACAAATTTATACAGGCTGTAGACAAACTCCCTGGAAAGATTTTGTGTATTTATTCCTTAGGTCAAAATAATAAAAAAAAACAACATCATATAAACATGGATAAAATGCCTGGTTTTCTCTCTGTCTGCCCGAATGTGATTTTTACAAAATGTATCCGTAGCTTTTGATTTTTGAACCCCTGAAGCGATTTGAGTTCAAACTTAGTACATAAGCAAATAGAACCAATATTTGCACAAATATCAAATGTCTAAATTTTACCAATTGAAATTGGCAGCCATTTAGAGTAAATCGTTGAATGTTAAATGGCTGGCAAAAAGGGGTAAATTTAATCAAGCCATCCAGTTTAAACTACTGATTTGACGACTCAATTGAATTAGACCCTCTAAGATTAATTAGACCCCTATTGGGACAACTGAGCGCATTTTTTCACTAAGAATAACATTTAATATAAACTTACCCTCTTTATATCTTTAACATCCCAAATGTATAAACTGTGGTCATTATAAACACACGTCAGCTTCATGTTGTTTTCATCAAAAGAAACTGCTATTGCGTCTGGGTATTTCGCATTGTTGGGGTGTGTAGTTGTATGACTGAAAAAACAATGATATCTAAATTATATACATCTGTTAATATATCCTGCAAAGTTGGTTAGAGAATAATATTGTCACTAGATTCAGATTGTAGACATAACCTGTGGGGAGGGTTAGAAATTGTGGCTCTGTACTGTACCTAATACAGGAATCGCTACTGTAAATAATCATTTATATCCTAAACTTACTGTCTACTGAAGACAGTATTTAGAAATATTGTTTTATTTATTGATAAAATAAAAGGATTACCATATCCAACCACAGTTGCTGGTACGACAACTAGTTTCGTTCCTTAGAACTTCGTCAGGTCATTGTATGCAACCACATCATCAATGTATGATGTGGTTGCATTCAATGACCTTACAAAGTTCTAAGGAACGAAACTAGTTGTCATACCAGCAACTGTGGTTGGATAAGGTAATCCTTTTATTTGATCAATAATATATTCCAACCAAGGGTCACAATGAATAACATGTTTTATTTAATTATACTATATTAATAACAACTACAGTAATTCATTGATCTGAAAAATCTACGATAAACAATTATTTAATTATTTATTATTATTTATTTAATTATTTAACAATATTTAAATTATTTAAAAATTTTTTATATAACTTAGTAAGGATATATCGAATCCTTTTTTTTATAGGAATCACAAAGACCATAGGTACAGTTTTGTACAGTCTGACTTCAAACACTTTTCCCGTACACTGAAATTATACAATTCCAAACTACCTATAATAGAAGAGACACAAAACAAAACTAATTTAAAATTTACAGAAAGTAGCTAGGTATAAATAGGTCATGTGTCGGTATTACACTTAAAAAGTCAGTATATCGGTACCGGTTACTGAACAAAATTGATTTCTGTTCTCAGTGCCAGTAATTAACTATAGAGTACTCAATGTTTGAATTGTGCCTCCAATAGGCCTTTTTCCTGTTGGTAGTGTCATTTTAAATTGAGGCCCTAAGAACCGATGGTTTCCAGAATTGCCTTTAAGCACCAACACATTAATAGTATGAATACTTTTACAACTTGAGTATAATTTTAGATCTCTCCTGTATCAGGTAACTGTGTTCTAAAGGACATTACATCATATGTTGGCTAACAATACTAGTAACAGTAGTGGTAACAATGTTATGGTGCTTGCCTATTAATCAGAAGTTCACAGGTATAATCAGAAAATTTGTAGCTTTATGGTGGACAATTGAACCAATTGGCATCGATTATTGGCCGAAGTGTAGCTAATAGATATGCTAGAACTATTCTATAACAAAATTACCAAAATCATCTCACCCCATTCATGGAAACAACTAAATCAAATTGATCAATTAAGAAGATGACAGGTCATTGTATTATCAAATAAATCACCACAAACACTACATGCAGATTTACTGTCATCATCTGACAAGGCACTCCAATACTCATTCAAAATGACTGGCTACAAATTCTTCTAAAACAACACTGATAAATTTTAGCAAAAAAGGTAAAAGAATTTCTGAAATTCCAGATATTTTAGTTGAAACAGATACAGAACTGCTTGGTTTGGGGATTGATGCCGACCTATCATGGAACAATCACATTCATGAACTAACCAGGAAGTTTTCATTCGGTAGACACACAGTAAAGAGGATGATGTGTATGGGAGGATAGAACCAGCCAAGGCAGCATAACATACCATAGTGGAATCACACATAAGGTACGGGCTGATTCGTTGGGGTAGCACCTCCGACAACAACCTATGGCCTGGTTAATTACCCGTGCTCAGAAGAAGGATGTTACGGTACTGTATTTTCTGGCCTTAGCTTCACAGAAAGTTGTATAGAAGCTTTGAAATACCTCAAGATTTTAACAGTTCTAACACTCTATATTCATGGACCAACAATGTACACAAGCCAGCTAAATCTTTTCAGGAATCAGGATTTCCACAACCAACATACTACAGGAGCTAGAGACTACAGCCTTCCCATCCACCACACCACATAATTCATTAAGAAACTATTCTAAATTCCCTCCCACACACATGAAAAACCTATCAGGAAAGAAACTGAAAAAGGAACTTTGGAACTGGCTTGTTAATCAACCAGTGTTCTCAATCAAGGAATTTTTGATATAAGAATTATTGATAAGCAAGAACAACTTTTTGTTCTATGTATTTTTGACGCTAATGTATTTCTTTATGACATTACAAACAAAGTTGTTTGTCTATTGTCTTATGTCTATTTGTCTACCTGAGATTAGTGATAAAGTGGTGTTGATTGTCTATACTATGGAGCTATGTTTACCTGATATTAGTTCCTTGAGCAATATCCACTCCCAGATAGTGAGGTCTAGGAAGTGTGGTAATATACTGTAAAGTTTGTGGACTGAAACAGCGAACTATTCCCTCCGCACAACCAATGAAAATTAAAGTCTTAGAAACAGTCATACAATTTGCACACGGCGTCTGGAACAAAAGAAAAACACTTGTTATTTTAAATTATGTGAAGATGAGCATGGATTTTGCTTTTATTAGGAGTTATTGAAGAATCTTTCATCTAATGGATAGTTTGTGTCAAATAATTGTTATTAAGAAAAATTGTTTTAATATGTTTGAATGGGTTGAATATGTTTGAATTATTAGTAAATAGATTGGCCTATTTCACAATTATGTCTTGTTATCAAGTCAACTAGTGTTTTCCTCATCTGGGCCTAACATGGTAATCTCCAGGTAAGAAAACTGTTGAGATTTACTACTGATAACAAAGTAGATTAAATACAAAAAATAATTCAAACAAATTTTTTTTAAGAGCAAAGTCATAGATTCACTTTAGCAAATCGTTAAATAACATTTGGCTGGAATCATTTGGGCTTAATAATTAACAAATCCAGAGTAATAATTAACAAATTAAAAGATTCAGTTATAATGACAGTAGAAATAAACAAACACAGTAAAAATGAAAATGACTACTCAACAATAACAGATGGTTGATAAGATTTTACACAGTTGGAAACTACAGGGAGCGAACCTTAAATTAAATTGCATAATACTTCGCGGCAGCAAACCTGCAGACAAAGCGAATTTCCATTATCCTGATAGAATTTTCACCAAAATATTTCTTTAAACATTTCCGATTTATTTCCTAACTAAACAACATTAGGCTTAACAACTTCTTAGGTTTGCTGCTACAAGGAAGGTAATAAGGTGTGCTTTTTAGTGAAATCTTAATAGCTTTGGATGAAATAAGCCTATTTGCCAAATTTAATCAAATTACATTCATGCACATCACAACAATTCACTTATTCTCCATTAGAATCAAGTGAAAATTTTAAATTGATTTTTATTTTTGAGCTATACAAAATAGTTTGAAGAAAAATTTGATGTTTTCAGGGCCAAAAATGAGAGAAACTAATTTCCCCCCATAACGGGGTGTTCCCATAGTCCGATCATGCTGGTTCGCTAACTTGTTCCAATAAACATAGGTTTATACGTTTGTACTGAATTTCATAAAAAACGGATAATTTATACGCGAGTCATCGTGAATATATATATACAGTATATATATTTTATATATGATTCTGAACAAATGGTATACGGTGATAGCTCATTCCTTGTGTGTAAAATTCCCCCAAAAAATTTAATAATGAATTTTTAGGTTTACAAATAGCCATAATTTGCTCCCGCAACTTCGACAAAACTTTTGTGGTACCGTGATCACAGTCTTCTTACCTGACAACCTTGAGGACCAAAGGCCACCATTTATCAATTTATGAATGGAATAGGGTCATAGGCTATTGTCGATTATTCCAAATTTACCAGTTAAATACAAAATTTACAGACTTTTTTCCGGTCATCAAAGTTTACGTACAATTCCTAGTTTTGTCGTTGACTAGACACCCTGATTAGTGTTTAAGAACATTATGGCTTTGTTATTTTTTTTTTACTAAATACAGAATTCTTTTTTCGCAACAGGTGGTTTGGATAAGATGGACATTTGGATTAGCGGGACTCAGGTGTAGTCAAATCAACTCTCTGTATATTCAATAAAGGTGTCAAAATATCGGGATCCTGAAACTTGGATTTTTTTTATATCTCAAATTCCCGGGATTAGCAATCAAATCAAATAATGTTTATTTCAAAAAAGTATACAGAGTTAAAGTATTTTGTCAGCGGCTTGGAGAGTGGGGTCTTATAGGGGAAAGATTCGTTTCTCCTATTTTTTACCCGAAAAACCGAAAATTTACAATTTTTCTTTTAAGTATTTCGCAGAGCTAAAATAAATTATTAAGTAAGTACTTGTAGTAAGCATAGTTGTATGCTTAATGGTTTACGATGAAAATTCCATAAAACTAAATTTAAAATTCCCACATTATTCTAATGGAGAATAAGTAAACTCTGGTAGTTTGCTTGTTTACGGACATATTCTGATCAAATTTGGCAAATTTACTTATTTCATCATTAGAAATTTACATTTCCCAAAAAACTGCACCTTATTACCTTCCTTGTAGCAGCAAACCTAAATACTGATTCAACCTAATGTTATTTATATAGAGAATGAATCTGACATAATTAAGGAAATATTTAAGTCAAAATCCAATAATGCAAATGGAACTTCGCTTAGTCTGCAGGCATGCTGTGGCAGGGGTATTTAACTACTGATACTTACCCTGAGCTCCACCCACTTGTCTAGAAGTCTCCTATTGTTGAATTCACATAGGAGCCCTGACCGTGTGATGGCATAGGTTGAGTCGGACATCTCCCCCTTACCACAAGCTACATCACAGAAGTCGTTGTTCCTCTGCTCTCCTAGGATGGCTGACCTTCCCATCAGGGGAACGGGCTCCTTGTACTGTTACATACCACAATGTTATCAGACCACCAAAGAATATTTGTGACTTTAATTGTAGCTCAAGTTAAAAGGACAAGTTTTTTTTTAAGTTAAGCAGGAAACCCACTAGTCCGACACTCTCCGACACGACATCTTCCAACAAGTGTCCGAAACCTTCTGATGCCTTCCGCATTTATTAAGGCAATAACCCATTGGTCCGACGGGCTCCGTCAGTAACCAACGAGAAATTGGATTTTTCAGGCTTTTTTTGTAATTTTTGGCTGCTTGAGTAGTAAAAGAGGTCATTATCTGTCCATCCAATGGTTCTTTGTTTGCGTAATATTTTTTCTATAATATTAGGACCACAATGTAAGAACCAATCACCAATCAAATCTATAAAACTTGCATCATTGAAAGCATCAGAATATGTTCAGGCAGCTTTTATGACCTACTGTATAAAGAAAGGGATACTCCCAAACCGCTTGAATCAAACGTTCGTCAATAGTCATGTCACACACAAAGCTAGACAGTGATGAATCTAGGTCTGGTGCATGCAGAGTGGAGAAATATCGGATCCGACATCCGACAACAATGCCCCAGAGAGCAATGTTGTTGGAACAAGTCGGATCGGAAGGTGTCGTGTCGGACTAGTGGGTTACAGTCCATTTAAAGTTATGCAAAGTAATTTTGTCGGAGACTTGTCGGAAAGTGTCGTGTCGGAGAGTGTCGGACCAATGGGTTTCCTGCTTTAATCAAAACTGAGGTTAGAAACTAGGTCAATAGAAAGAAAGGACCATTTCGTCCTAAACTGTACTTCACTCAATTTTGAATTGTTATTATTTATCTGTACAAAAGTTAAAAAAAGGGTAGGTATACACTGAAAAACGCAAGATCATTATGTTTTTATTTGTATTTAAATGTGCCTCAAATAAATAAGTATTTCCATTTATTCATTATACAAAATAATTCTTGCAGATGAGCACAATAATAAAAGAATGAGTGTTGCCTTAGTTCATAGACATTCTTTTATCGTATGAATAACATTAAATGGGATGACACTAAATAAGACCATAGTATAATGGGACAAACTGATTGTTTAAGCAAGTGAAAGAACATTCATCAAACAAGGCTCAAACCTTAGAGATTTCTTACTTACTTTTACAAATCAACAACAACTACTTTAACTAGGATAAATCAATTTGAAATTCATAAAACACATAATGAATAGTCTGTTATGAAGCAGTTGACTCATTTCTGCAAAAGTTATAAAGCCAAGATAGAATTTAAAGTATGTTAATTGGTATAAATTTAGATAAACACAATAATAAGGGGGTTTTCCAGACACATTTGTTTGTATTATCTAGTAATGATTGTAAAAAAAAAACGACAACTAGTGAAGATAGATTAATTTTTATTATAAACATAACTGAAAAAACTCAATACTAACCTTAGCTGATCTACTATATTCCAGGTACCAAAATTTAACCAGTCTATTTCCAGCAGTGACAAAGTAATTTCCATTTTCAGAAAACGCCACAGCCTTAACTTTGTTAGAAACTTTATTTGAAGCTACTTTCACACCAGACTTCCACTCCCACACATTGACTATCATATCATGTTCACAACCAACAGATACGAGGTACTTTTGACTTGGAGAAAATGCCTGAAACAGAACACAGCATTACCAATACCAGTTATTTAGAGATAAGGTTAAGGCAGTATTGAAAAAAAAAAGTCGGAAATAGCCGAGCGCTCACGGAACACCCCCCCCCCCCCCCCCCCGAATCTCATCCAGATTTCAAAAGTAGGTGGCTACACTTGATTATATTTCGAGATTCAAACCCGTGATCTTTATTTCTGGAATACTCTGTGCTTGGATCATGTTCTAATTATTTTAAATGGATTCTTCGTATATGATTTAGGGGGGAATAATTTTGTTTTGCGTTTCTAGGTGAAAACGTACTCCCATAAAAATATGTGTACCCGGTCTGCCTCACCATGTATATGAATTTTTCAACCAGTTTTTATTGCCTTTGAGGACCTGAAAACAAAAAAGAAAATCTGTTCCGGGGCTAGGTCTTACCATAGAGGCCTATGGGAATATCTTATTTCCTATATGGGAAATTCGCTTAATTTTCGCCTACATGGGAATTTGAAAAAAAGAAATTTATGTCCATTTAATGAAATACCATTTTTTTATGTTTAGAGCCATGATATATTAAACTTCTAATAAATGTAAATTAAATTACAGCAATTTATCAAGTTAAAGATTACTAATTTATATTTTAAAGGATTAAATTAATGTTGTTTTTATTTTAATAAGACAAGTACCTATGCAATAAAGCAATATGGTTACAAAATTGTCAATAAAGAATTTGATCAAAAATTAAAAAAAAGGTTGTTTTTATCAAATTTCCCTATAGTTGCTATTACTGTAGGTGGCACGGTAAGACCTCGACCCGAGACCGATTTACTTTTTCATTTTGATGTCCCCAGAGGCCAAAAACACGATTTGTTTAAATTTGTATATGTATATGTATATAATATATATATATAATATCTATATATTAATATAGATATAGAGTTATATATATATGTCCGTAAACACGATAACTTGATTAATTTTTGTCCGATTTTAATGAAATTTGGTTTAAAGGTATAAGGCGGGATAAACTTGAATAAGTTTGCGAACCAGCATAATCGGACTATGGGAACGAGGTTTTTTTGGGGGATCTTATGGGGTAAAAATAGGTTTTTTCTTATTTTTGACCCTCAAAACACAAAATTTCCCAATTTCTCTCTAGATCTTTTTAAAGAGATAAAAAAATAATAATTTAATATATCAAAGTGTTTTTGTAAAGTTATTGGTAACAGAGAAAAATTCAAAAAATTGTAAATTTAAAACTCCCATTTTATAATTATGGAAAATATTGTAAAGTGTAGGAGTTTGCTTGTTTATAGATATATTTTGATCAAACTTGGCAAATTTCTTTACCTTATACTAAGCTATTAATAGTTAACTAAAAAAAACACACTTTATCAGGTTCCTTGTAGCAGAAAACCTAGATACTCGTTAAACGTAATGTTATTTAAATTTAATTTTAAATCAATCCAGACAAATGGAAATTCGCTTAGTCAGCAGGTTTGCTGTGGTGGGGTATTTTCAATACAAATATGGTGTTTGTTCCAGAATGTGGACGTATCAATTTATTTCTGTTATGTCTCATAAACAAAATTATAAAAATTATAATATCAATTATAATTTTTTAATTGAAAAACCAAATAATTTGTATAAACTAAATCATAATAAATAGAATAGAAAATTTGCTACAACAACAACTGTTATATATTTATTGAGTCCTGTTGTTTCATATAAAACTTAAAAAATGGATTGACCATTTTTTGTCATGAGTTTTGTTTCTGTCTGTCACTAAATCATTAATTTTGGAATAGCACTTTTAATTTATTTTGATTCTATAATACCTATTTCTTGACACTGAACAATACAATAAGTATAAAGGTCTACACATTTTGATTTTCATTTGCAGTAAAAATATAAAGACATATACAGTGATTTGTTTGGTTTGTGAGGTTGTTTACGCAAGAGTCCTGTATAGATGGGGCCCACGAGGAACGATTGGCATAGTTTCAGAGGGGACACTGAATAAACATGAAGCAGCATGGTAATATAGGAGGCTAGGAGTGGGCCTTACATAACCTCAATTGTGTAACTGCTGTGGTTTACGATTGATAGCCATATCATCTTACGCTTTACTTGTCAATCCGATATTAGCTTAGTATGTTTATTGTAAAATGTCATAACAAAAATGTATGGACTAAAAAATTGATTAATTATAATAACAGGTAAAAAGAAGGGCCAAATAAAATTGAGTAACATAAAGATAATAAAAGAAGAGATTAAATTTACAGTCATAACACGGATATTTTAATTTAAATAACTACCAACTGTAATAGTTATTAAGAAGATTATTATTTCATAACTTTAATTCTCTGAAATAGGACGATTTGAGTACTGAAATCAAGCATTAGACAGATTGAACATATAACCTTAGCAATATGAGAGTGCCCATTGAGAACATATGTATTTTACCTGGCATTCAGGGGCATTCCCATACTGCTAAGGGTATAAACTGCCCTCGTAAGCTAAAAGGCAGTAACTACAAAAATATCACATTTTGAGGTAAGTGCAAATCTTTATGTTTTGAAGGTCGAGGAATCCAAAAATGTAGGCGAAAACACCGTATCTCAAGCCGTTTTTGAGATATCAAACTAGTTATTTACCGTATCTACCAACAAATGTGCAAATACTAAGTCAAAACACCGTAACTTTGGTTTACTTGGCCAAAAAACAGTAAGCAAAAAACAGTTACGGCTTTCTGGAATAGTATTTCTGCCTTACTGTTTTTTGGCTTAGTATAGTCTCGCCCAAATCCACTTACGGTTCAAAATTTTACCATTAAAATGCATAGGAAAGCAAAACATTAAATTTTGAAGACCTTCCTATAATTTCTGTTTTACATACTCTATGCATCACATGAATATCTTGTTGTTAGGTGGTAAATGAATTTGACCAAAAAACAACTTGGAGGGAAAGTATCACAATAGGCTGTTTTCAGTGGGACTCCCTATTTTGTTGACCCGGGTCAATCGCCTGAAAAAAGTACTTGGAATTAAACTATATACATAAAACTTGGAACGAAGGTATGTCCACATGTATTCTACAGGTATGTTAAATTTGGTAACAATTAAAATATATTTACCTATTTTATTAACAAAAAACTGCCGTAAAAAGCTAATTTCATTTTGTTGACCCGGGTCAATCACCAATAAAAGGTACTTAGAATTAAACTATATATATAAAACTTGGAAAGAAGGGATATCTACATGTATTCTACACGTATGTAACATTTGCTAACGATTAAAAAATAGTTGCCTATTTTATTAACAGAAAACTGCCGTAAAAAGCTTATTTAATTTTGTTGACCCAGGTCAATCACCAATAAAAGGTACTTAGAATTAAACTATATACATGAAACTTGGGACGAATGTATATCCACATGTATTCTACACGTATGTTAAATTTGGTAACGATTAAAAAATATTTACCTATTTTATTAACAGAAAACTCCCGTAAAAAGCTTATTTCATTTTGTTGACCCAGGTCAATCACCAATAAAAGGTACTTAGAATTAAACTATATACATGAAACTTGGGACGAATGTATATCCACATGTATTCTACACGTATGTTAAATTTGGTAACGATTAAAAAATATTTACCTATTTTATTAACAAAAAACTGCTGTAAAAAGCTAATTTCATTTTGTTGACCCGGGTCAATCACCAATAAAAGGTACTTAGAATTGAACTATATATATGAAACTTGGAAAGAAGGTATATCCACATGTATTCTACACGTATGTTAAATTTGGTAACGATTAAAAAATATTTATCTATTTCATTAACTAAAAACCGGCCAAAATAGCTCATTTTATTTTGTTGACCCGGGTCAATCGCCTAAAAAAGGTACTTAGAATTAAACTATATACATGAAACTTGGAACGAAGGTATATCCACATGTATTCTACACGTATGTTAAATTTGGTAACGATTAAAAAATATTTATCTATTTTATTAACTAAAAACCAGCCAAAATAGCTCATTTTATTTTGTTGACCCGGGTCAATCGCCTAAAAAAGGTACTTAGAACTAAACTATTTACATGAAACTTGGAACGAAGGTATAACTAATAAATATTTTTTAATCGTTACCAAATTTAACATACGTGTAGAATACATGTGGACATACCTTCTTTCCAAGTTTCATGTATATAGTTTAATTCTAAGTACCTTTTATTGGCGATTGACCCGGGTCAACAAAATAAAATGAGCTATTTTGGCCGGTTTTTAGGTAATAAAATAGATAAATATTTATTTACAGTTACCAAATTTAACATACGTGTAGAATACATGTGGATATACCTTCGTTCCAAGTTTCATGTATATAGTTTAATTCTAAGTACCTTTTATTGGTGATTGACCTGGGTCAACAAAATGAAATAAGCTTTTTACGGCTGTTTTCTGTTTATAAAATACGTAAATATTTTTTAATCGTTACCAAATATTACATAACTTATGTGTAGAATAAATGTAGATATACCTTCTTTCCAAGTTTCATATAATATCTAGTTTAATTCTTACCTTTTATTGGTGATTGACCCTTTTTTACTGTTAATGTTTACTAGGCTAAAAAGCCGTATCACAACCTACCTCCTTTTGGCATGGGAAAATTTTGTTTCTTAAAAGACATTTTCCTAAGCCAAAAAAAGGTAACTTGAGATACGGCTTTTTGGCCTAATAAACGTTAACAGTAAAAAGGGTAACTGGATTAAAAAATATGAATGTATCATTATACATTAATAAAAATATATTCATAGTCTCCTACATTGAAAAAGAAGTAGTTTGAAAAAAAAAATTATTGAATTCGGTCAACCGGTTAAATTAGAAATCGAAAAAACATGACTCTGACTGGCTTTGACAAAACATCCATTTTCTCAGATTCGTCATTTATGTTGCTACGGCCTTTTTGCTTACCACGGCAGTAAAGTTGAATACAAAGATAAAGTTGACTATGCAGAAAGAATGACACTTGAAATTGAATTGAGAGACATGTAAATATATTATGAGGTAATAGTCATAATGATGCACGATTCAATAATATACTCTAACAGAAAAGCTAGATAGATATACAGGGTGGGGCAATGAAAGCACCCCAATTTATAAGCTGTACAAACTCAATAATATTCACCCTATAGATATAAATAGCACATCAAAACACAGCTTATCTTTTGCCATTTTAACTTAACAAAGTCATTTTTCCATTTCTTGAGAACAAAATCCTGCAAGTGACGTCCTTTTCCTACTTGACATTCCTTTTAAGGGACAACTCCAGCATTTCTTCAGGTTCACTTTAGTTTTTGGACGATTCTTAGCTTCAGTTCAAGCAAATCTATGGGGCGACTTTGAAAAACCTCGAACTTCAAGTAGGTTACTAGAACAACCCCCCCCCCCTCCCAAAAAAGGAGCCAACGTAAAGCTTTCAACAACAAAAGCTTCCTGGAAAATCCCTTTGGACTTTGAGTTACTGCGACTCGCACTCTTTCAACATTTGCTGGTATAAGAGTTTTGCGGCACCTACCGATTATTTTTTAGGTTTCAGCGTTTATCCTAAATAATTTTACCCAGTTTACCA